>NC_041391.1:373142462-373195832 GCF_002162155.2 Triticum dicoccoides | reverse complement strand
TCGCGCGCGCACGTCCCTGGACGTGCCTACGCCCGTGACCCCTGCTCCGGCTCCGCTCACTGCTGCCCCCCCTGCGTCCCGCCTTCGCTCGCACGCTCCGGTTGCAACCCCGCCGGCGCTGCCGTCCAGGTTGGCTGCCAGCGCCCCCTCTGCCGCCGTGGTCACCGCTCGCATCCCGCGCCCGCATCCACCTGGGGTTGTGCCCCCCTTGCTCCGCGGTCTGCTCTGCTGCTGCTCATCGGCGATGCCGCGGCCCTCCTCCGCCTCCCTGCCGCCGGCCCCTCCTCGGGCTGTCGTGCCCACTGCCGCCCAGGCCCGGCCTTCGCTCGGGCGCCCGCACGCCCCAGCCACCGAGCGGGCTGGTGCCCGCACCCGTTTGCCAGCGCCCGTTTGGCCCCTTTCGGCCATTGACAGCGGGACCCCACCCCCAGAAAGGATTAATAAAAAAAGGAATTAAAAAGTTAATAATAATATATTAAAAATAAATAATAAATAAAATTATTAAATTAATTAATTAATTAAAGGATTAATTAACTTAATTAATCTTGCTTACTTAACCTAATTAATTAACTAAACTAATTAATCCTGATTAGATTAGCCTAAGCAGATAACTAAACCCTAGTTAACCTAACAGTGTATGACAGGTGGGTCCCACCCAGTCAACCCCTGTTGACTGGTGATGACAGCATGACATCATGCTGATGTCATAAATCCAAATTTTCGAATTAAATTAAATAATTAATTAAATTTCGGAAATTAATAAAATCTTTAGAAAATCATATCTTTTAATCCGTAACTCGGATTAAAATATTTTCAACATGAAAGTTGCTCAGAATGACGAGACGATTCCGGATACGCAACCCGTTCGTCCGCCACACCCTCCTAACCTATCAAACTCGCAACTTTCCCCCCCTCCGGCTCCTTTGCCCGAAAACGCGAAACACCGGGGATACTTTCCCGGATGTTCCCCCCCTTCACCGGTATCACCTCCTACTGCGTTAGGTCACCTCTAGCACCGCGTATTGCCATGTTACGCTTTGTGATGCTTTGATTGCTCTGTTATTTATTGTGTTCCCCCTCCGTTACTTCTTTCCGGTAGACACCGAGACCGGCGCCGCTGCTGGGTGCCCCGATCGACTACGTTGTTGACGACCCCTCTCTCTTGCCAGAGCAACCAGGCAAGCCCTCCCCTTTGATCACCAGATATCGCCTACTCTTCTCTATACTGCTTGCATTAGAGTAGTGTAGCATGTTACTGCTTTCCGTTAATCCTATTCTGATGCATAGCCTGTCATTGCTGCTACAGTCATTGATACCTTACCCGCAATCCTAAATGCTTAGTATAGGATGCTAGTGTTCCATCAGTGACCCTACACTCTTGTCCGTCTGCCATGCTATACTACTGGGTTGTGATCACTTCGGGAGGTGATCACGGGCATATACTATATACTTTACACTGTTACATTACTGGTGATACTGTTTGGAGATGGGGGCTGAAGGGGCAGGTGGCTCCATCCAGGTAGTGGTGGGCCTGTGTTCCCGATGGCCCCCGACTGTTACTTTGTGGCGGAGCGGCAGGGCAGGTTGAAACCACCTAGGAGACAGGTGGGCCTGGCCCTGTTCGGCGTTCGCGGATACTTAACACGCTTAACGAGATCTTGGTATTTGATCTGAGTCTGGCTACGAGCCTATACGCACTAACCATCTACGTGGGAGTAGTTATGGGTATCCCGACGTCGTGGTATCAGCTGAAGCACTTCGTGACGTCAGCGACTGAGCGGCGCGCGCCGGGTTGGACTGCGTTAACGCAACTTCCTTTGTAATGGAGGTTGCTAGGTCTGCTCACCGGCCGCGTACACAACGTGCAGGTGTGCTCAGGGCGATGGGCCCAGACCCCTGCGCGCTTAGGTTTAGACCGGCGTGCTGGCCTCTCCGTTGAGCCTAGGTGGGGCTGCGACGTGTTGATCTTCCGAGGCCGGGCATGACCCAGGAAAGTGTGTCCTGCCAAATGGGATCGAGCGTGTTCGGTTATGTGGTGCACCCCTGCAGGGAAGTTAATCTATTCGAATAGCCGTGATCTTCGGTAACAGGACGACTTGGAGTTGTACCTCGACCTTATGACAACTAGAACCGGATACTTAATAAAACACACCCTTCCAAGTTCCACATACAACCGGTGGTCGCTCTCTCTCAGGGATACGAGGAGAGGATTGCCGGGTAGGATTATGCTATGCGATGCTACTGGAGATGCTACTTGGAGATGCTATTTGGAGGACTTCAGTCTACTCTCTTCTACATGCTGTAAGACGGAGGCTGCCAGAAGCGTAGTCTTCGACAGGATTAGCTATCCCCCTTTTATTCTGGCATTCTGCAGTACAGTCCACTGATATGGCCTCCTTACACATATACCCATGCATATGTAGTGTAGTTCCTTGCTTGCGAGTACTTTGGATGAGTACTCACGGTTGCTTTCTTCCCCCCTTTTCCCCTTTTCCTTTCTTTCTGCTTGTCGCAACCAGATGCTGGAGCCCTGAAGCTAGACGCCACCGACAACGACGACCCCTACTACACCGGAGGTGCCTACTACTACGTGCAGCCCGCTGACGACGACCTGGAGTAGTTTAGGAGGATCCCAGGCAGGAGGCCTGCGCCTCTTTCGATCTGTATCCCAGTTTGTGCTAGCCTTCTTAAGGCAAACTTGTTTAACTTATGTCTGTACTCAGATATTGTTGCTTCCGCTGACTCGTCTATGATCGAGCACTTGTATTCGAGCCCTCGAGGCCCCTGGCTTGTATTATGATGCTTGTATGACTTATCTATGTTTTAGAGTTGTGTTGTGATATCTTCCCGTGAGTCCCTGATCTTGATCGTACACATTTGCGTGCATGATTAGTGTACGATTAAATCGGGGGCGTCACAATAGGAAAAGGTATGGAATCCACATTTGACTTCGAAGCAACTCGAATACCATAACCTAAAACAAAACAAAGGATTTGGCTTGCAAAATAAGCCGGAAACAAACATATGATAGAGATTTCACCCAAAGTGTTCGTGATGAGGCCCCACGGGCACGACGTACAGCGTACGTCACGAATGACAAACAAGACGTCCCCAAATCCGCATAGCCAAGGATTCTTTAAGACGCCTCGTGACCACTGTAAATCGATTGTGAAAAACGAACCACTAGATGTTGGACCCCAAGCTCAAATCATACATCTGTCGAAAGAGAAATCCTAGGTAACTACTTGAATTCCCACCTATTAAGTTCCGAAACTTTCTGGTTATGCAATCTGGTGTTGGGGATACAGGGAGGCACAATATATATCACAGAACTAACAAGCCCTACGCTCCATTGTATCCATCCGTCAACACATAACCAAGAAAACACCAGAAATTGTGTACCTCGACCTTCGAAAAGCATCCGCTATACTAGCTGTGGCAATACTCCCGAACTCCCTCCCCAGTACTGGGTAGCATCGAGGTTATCTCACCACTAACTGCATAGAAGAGATTTTCGATGTCGGCGAGCTCAGGTATACCGGAACTGCAATGATAAAATTGTGACGACAACACCTCAGAGCTCAACTCCTCAGGACACTGCCACAACCCCTAAATGTTAGGAGGCATCAAGAACAATGTTCTCGTCACGAAAATATTGGAACAACCCCAAGATACCCGCGTGATCCTAAAAAGTGAAAATGACGAGAGGAAAGTTAAAACATCTATGTCAGGAGTCCTCACCAGAGCGACGAAGGGGCTGAGGAGTAAAAAGAATTCCTAATCTCTGATATAACTAGACTCAAAATAGTTTTATTCTAGACTCAACAACGACATCGGTTCGATCAATCAAGGGGACTCCTAAGGTCGGTAAGGCTCTGATACCAACTTGCAGCGCCCAAGATGCGGTTCTATCCCAATCACGTGATGAATTCATGATCGGGGCACAACCACATTTCGAGTGCATAGGAAGGTGGACATCATTACAACATACCATGTACTGGATAGATGAGAATACAAGATAAAGGCTTACACTCGCCACAAGTTACAACATACATACAATAATACATCAATACATAGCATTCATCAAGCAGAATAGCAGGATCCGACTACGGATGAAATCAAACGAAAAAGAAGAACGATATCCACCCTGCTAATCCCAGACTCCCCGACCCGGAACCTATCCCTTGATTGAAGAAGAAGAACTCCAAAACAAGCAAGCCTCGCACTCGCGTCAGATCATTGCATTACCTGTACCTGCAACTGTTGTTGTAGTAATCTGTGAGCCACGAGGACTCAGCAATCCCATTACCATGGGTATCAAGACTAGCAAAGCTTAATGGGTATGTAAAGGATAAGTGGTGAGGTTGCAGCAGCACTAAGCATTGTATGGTGGCCAACTTACGAGTACAAGAGTAAGATGAGAAACTACGCAAACAGTCACAAACTAGTAATGATCAAGAAATGGTCCTGAACTACTTACGTTCAAACATAACCCCACCATGTTCTCTTCTCGACCCACTCGAAAAGAGACCATCACGGTTACACACACGGTTGGAGTATTTTAATTCGAATCTGGTGTCTAGTTATCTACAACCGGATACTAAAAACTCCCATCTGCCACATAACCGCAGGCATGACTTTCGAAAGATCAAACCCTGCAGGGGTGTCCCAACTTAGCCCATGATAAGCTCACGATCCGCGGAGACATCCTCCATCGCGGGACATCCGATTAGACTCAAGATCTCATTGCACAAGACATTTCGACAATTGTAAAACTAATCTAGCAAAGCCTCTGTCGGTGTTCTGGGAACGGGGGTCCCCAGACTTGCCTGCCTACGGCCTGCAGCGTGGCTCAGCGGTGGCCCAGTACGGCCCATCTTCATCAACAAACGCTCAAGACCCTCGCAGGGCGTACGACGCAAGGCTTCCTCAAGGGCGGCCTCACCAGGCAGGCTCACGAGGAGGTGGAGAGATCAAGGCAAGGGGTACCTCGCGAGGTGCTCATGACGCAAGCCATGACGATCGAAACCAGGCGGAAGCCAGCCTGTGCAGTGTCCTTGTTTCCTCTTTGGTGCAAAGGGGGCAAGCGCAGGCGCGGAGTACTGAGGCATCAAGCAAAGGTTTCCATATCGGTGCAACGAGACCAAGACCAGTAGAGTGGCAGGACGAAGGTCACCGTGGAGCCCAAGACAGCGTCATCACCAGTGCCTTTGGCAGTCGAAGACCACCTTTAGTCAGGATAGCTTGTACTAGCTGTCCCCTTTCAAAATGGCCACTGTTGGCTCCCTTCCCGCTCAATATTTGGGAAGAGGACCAGGGCCTCTGTATATAAGGCTAGCCACCACAGTAGAGGACACCTAGATCTCACCCAGAGCCAACAGAGATGGAGAAATTCCTCTCCAAGCGCACCACCACAAGAACACCCCTCGCGAGGTTGTTCTTCCTCTGTACTTATCATCATCATCCCAAGAGGCAATCCACCACACCACACACAGGAGTAGGGTATTACACCACAACGGTGGTCGGAACCTGTATAAATCTTGTGTCTCTTGTGATGTTCATCGTGCTAGCTTAGAATCACGGCGAGGTGTTGGGGCGTGTATCGGTAGGGAGAAGATCTTCGTGCGCACCCCAGAGTTCGAACCTTAAGGGTTTTTCCGGAACCCGATATCCGACATTTGGCGCGCCAGGTAGGGGTGTGCCGGAATCTTCTCTCCGCTAATCTGCGTTCCACCGCTTCATCACATCCATGTCCAGTGACCCGACGACCAACGCCGACCGCTGGACGGCATGGCCAGCCCATGCCGCGCCGCCTGCCCAAGGAGACCTCAACCCCACGCCTCAGGCAGCCCGCGCTCCGCAGAACGCTGCGGGGTGCGGGCGACGCGGATAAGCACTGCCTGCCCTCACTCCGCGGCAGGTGTGATCGGCCGCAAGGGCCTCAAACCACGCCACAGCCTCGGCTCCACACACCCGACGGGAACAAGCGAACATGAGGGCCGCGCTCACGGTGGCTTGGGAGCTGCTACGGTGCAGGTTGCAGGAGAGCGGTCGTGACGTGCTGCTGGAGTGCGTTGCCGAGCTCCTGGATGCCGCAGCTTCGGGGGTGCCTCCCTTCTGCGTCCAGCTTCCACCCCAGGCCCCGGGCGGATCGTATAGCGGGCCCATCCGCGCCCGTGCGCCCTCAGGCGTGCCCCAAGGCTTCATCAACACTAGCTCAACCATCAGCGCATGGCGTCAAGCTGTACCAGCACCACCTCCGGTGAGCGAGGGCATGCGCATCGCCGCCTACGGCCCGGGAGGGCCGCCGCCCTATCACCCCCAAGACGGCGCTTCGAGCCAAGCCGCATGGAGCGTGGGGCACTACGGCGAAGTCTTCGGGGCGGCGACCTTGGAGGCTTACGTACCCCACATGGTGGATCGGGAATACGCACTGGAAGAAGACCATGGATCGTTTCTCGGGCCAGGCTGGGAGCAAGAGACGCCAGAAGTCGAGCCTTTTTAGGAGCCTCAAGGAAGCCTCACCAACCGCGCTGGCGGCGGCAGCTATCGGGTACCGCTAATTCCTCAGGAGCAAGCTTATGCTAACCATGGGTTGCGGGAAGTTCAGGTCAGTCCGGCAGAAGGCTGCCCCAGCTCGGCAGCCTCCCTTCCGCCAGGAGGAGCGCATTGGGGGCTGCAGGAGAGGGGCCAGGAGCCAGGCCCCTCCCCGCGGCATGCGGAGCAAGGTGTTTCCTGGAGGTAGGCCCTTTGCCGGGGAGGTGCTGCAATGCCTGCCCCTGGCAGAGGACCCGTGGTCATCGGGGGAACCGCTGGCATCCCCTTTACCCCATTGGCATCGTCCTTGGATTCCGGTCGCCGTCAATGGAGGTCAAGGGTGGCGCAAGGCGGGGCCCTCGTCTGGCGATATGAAGCAAGGCCGGTACCTGTCAAGAAGGCCCAGTGCCTGTGAAGCTCGGTGCCCGTGACAGTCTCACGTAATAATGAGTTGGTGCTCTACACACCCCAGAGTCTTCGGGGAGCCGCCCTCGGGCCTCGGGGGCTCCCTCCCATGCCCAATGGCAGCACTTAGCTCCGTGCTGGTGAGAAGACGTCGAAGACTAGACTAGGTGCCGGACGTGGCCTTTTGCTTTTTGCCCCCCTTTCTGTGGTCGAGCTTCCTTGCTTCGGATTTAAGCTGGAATTGAATTTGTGTTTGCGTTTGCAGGAAGGGGTGTCTTGTCTCGTTTGTGTGTTCTCTCGCATTCTGGTTTCTGCCCTAGTCCGGAGTTCGCACCAGCTGCCTCCCCCTCGCGAGCCTCTCGCGGGCGGGGCTGGGCTATGCGCACGCGCTCATGCCGTCCCACGGCCAGCACTCGCTCTTGCGAGGCTCTCACCACATGGTTAGCAGGTCCCCAGAGGGCCCTCGGAGGATCACGGCCTCGCAACCCTGCTCAAGGTTGCCCGGGCTAAAGGTAAACTAGAACAGCTAACTTATCGCGGGGCTCGTAACATCATGCAGGCGCACATTCGGTGTCGCTCCTCAAACATGTGGACAACAATGTTTTTTACATGAGGGGCTCCCCCTCCCAAAATGCTCTTACAACCTTTAGGGCCGCGCCCGAGCTTTTTGTGTGCAGGGTAAATAGTAGGGGGACACAAGATCAGTCAGACATATCGCTCACCGCATCCTCTTGGTCGCTTCCGGAGGCATCACTGGCGGCTGTCGCCATCACTGGCAACACCGTCTCCATCATTGGTGTCATCTTCACCGCCATTCCCCACATCACCTTCATCGGCGGCAACTATCACCCCGTCGTTATCAGAAGCAAAGGCCCTAACGAGCGCATCCAAGTTGTCCTCCACCCATCGCGCTAGGTCGCCCCAGATGGCCTCGGGCACTGGCGCGATGACGGCGTCGAAGTCGAAGTGGCGATCCGCGCTCTGGAGATGGCTGACGCGGGAGAATGCACGCCCGAGTAGGCTGCGGCTCCTCTCCTCGACAATCTGGAGAGCCCTCTCAGAGCGGTTCTCCAGATGCATTACCACATCAGTGAAGAATTGGAGATGGCCGCCATAGTTGGTCACGTGAGGATGCGGAGCGTCCGCATCACAGATATTGCCTAGGGCCGAGTTGGCCCTATTCCTGAGCTCTTGAAGCATGGGGTCGTGCATGTGATCCAGCGTCTGCCGTTGAAGAATTTCTTCTCTATTCTGCCGCGCAATGGACTCGGCGTCATCAACCCACGGTTGAAGAAGAAGCAGCTCGGCACGGGTGGAGGCTAGCTCAGTATGCGCTGAGACCAGGGCAGCTGCAACGACCTCCGCGCCTTGCCCCGTTTCAGTCAGCTTGGACCTGAGAGTGGCAGTTCTGCCCTTAGCGTCGACTTGAATCAGTTCCAGCCTCTGGCTATACTTGCGCTCAAGATCTGCGCGGGCTTCCACCACGCGGCGGTCGACCTCCTCCTGGATTCGAGCCACGCGCGCGCCAACCTCGTCCTCCGCCTGGGTAACCTGGCCCTCCCTCGTCTCCAACCGCTCAAGGTCAAGATTGCGCTCAGCGGCCTCCAGCGTCAGCACTTTCTCGCACCTCTAGAGCTCCTCCTCCTCGACAGGCGTACCCTTCAGCAATGCAAGGGCGGCCTGACGCAGCTCCACCTGCTGCTCTAGGGAAGCGCTCTAGGCTTGGAGCTCCCACGTGCGCTTCTCCGTGATCTCGCGCTGTTGGTCCGCTTCCCGAGCTTTCTCAATAGCTCAGGAGCAGGCCTTTCGCGAGGCTGCAAGGGATTCTTAGGCCTTCGCGTTGTCAAGCTCCCGCTGATGACGCGCAAGGTTGACTGCCACCTTCATCTTGCACTGCTCCTCAACCAGCCGCAGGCCTTCAGCTTCAAGACACGCGTCCACATCCGCAAGCTCTCCACCAAGCTGGCCCATCGTGTCCATCGCCTTCTAGAGGAACTCTTGGCGGACAATGCTGCGCTCCCGCGCTTGCCCGAGCACATCGTCGATGTCGTCCTCTGCTGTCGGTGCTAGCATCGGGCCCTGAAGCGGTTCGCCCCCTATCGGCAGGGGGCTGGAGGCTGGCGCCTCCACGGTCGCTGGACGGGCTCCGTAAGGGACCTGGACCGGCGCATAACCATTCCCCGAGAACAGCCAAGGACCAACTTCAACCATCCGTCGTCCACGATCAGAGGAGGAGCCCTGGGCAGGCTGGTCACGCCCCAGGCGAGGTCACGAAGGAAAGGCGGCAAGGGCACATGCTCAGGGCGCCCTGCGGGCCGACTTACTTCTCTGGCCGAACTCGTGTTAGGGGCAGCATGCAACCTTGGGATGCTCAAGGCCAGCGATGGAGGCGAGGCCAAAGGAATTTGCTTCTTGGGGGACTCCGCAGGTTTGGCAGGAGGGATCCTGAAAAGCCACAGTAAGGAAAGGGAGTAGCGACTCAGGAATTGCACGAATGAGGTACTTACTCATCTATGGCAAAGTACTTCCTATGCTTCAATGGTCGGCAGGGGCGCTCGCTGCCACTTGAAGACTCCTTCCTCTTGCGGAGGGCGTCGAAGTCCACACGGAACCGACCCAGGCGCTCAACATGCGGGCCGGCGCGAGGCGCGGATGGAGAAGCACCACTACAAAAAAATACACTTCCGTGATGATACATGTTTGTCACAGTAGGTCGCGTTTTTTGTCATGCATGTACATCCATGACGATTTTATGACAGAATCAAGATAGTCATACCTATGCTATCGTAGAAGTGTTCCATGACATTACCAAAATTATCATCACGGAAGTGTCCGCTTCCATGATGATAAATCGCACGTCATAGAAGTGCTTTCCTCAAGGGTGACCGACACGTGGCATCCACCGTAACGGAACGGTGTTAAGCTATCGGGTTGGGTTTTGGATCCGATAACCCGTTAACAGTCCGGACCAATGGGAAATTTCCACATGTAAAATTCTGATTGGCCGGAGGGAACATCTGTCAGCTCGTCAATGGGCCAGATGTCGCCCGTGCATTGGAGGCGACATGCCTATGATACGTCGACACGTGGCTGGGCCCAACAGAGGCCCATATAGGTTAAAAAGGCCGACCCAGTCAAAGGCTCGTAGTACTTAATCAGGTACTAGTGGGCCAGCCCAATAATGGCCTACTTAATAAAGGCCCATTTACGACCGGAAGCCTAATCTTGCCCGTTAATTGTTCGCCCAATATTTGGGCCCATTTACGGCCCGAAGCCAGATCTACTCCGTTAATTGTTTGCCCAATATTTGGGCCCATTTACGGCCCGAAGCCAGATCTGGCCTGTTAATTGTTCGCCGAATATTTGGGCCCAACTACAGCCCAGTGACTTTTGGCCTATTAGAGGCCCGATGTAGACATGGGCCCATTTCAGCCCGGTGTGACTTTCGGCCTAGGAATGGCTCGTGCTGCCCATGGGCCATATATGGTCTGACGGGACATCGGGCCCACTAACGGCCGTGCTAAAGGTGGCAACAGTTAAGCCAAACGTGACTTTGGGCCTGTTAAAGGCCTGTCGCGTAATTCAGCCCGTTGATGCCTGTACTAAGCTTGCGGCCTCTTAAAGGCCCATGATATCAGTGGGCCAACTAAGGCCCGAGATATGTTCCGGCCCGGTAACAGCCCGTGAGCTAACTGGGCCCAAAAAGGCCCTGTCTACATTTCAGCCTGCTAAAGGCCCATCGACGACTAGTGAAAATTGAGGCCAAACATGCATCTTGGCCTGCTAAAGGCCTGTGGTTTCATCTGGCCCGTAACAGGCCAGTACAATATTCAGCCTGTTAATGGCCCAACGCTACCTGGGCCAAACTAAGCGTTGGGTCGACAAAAGGCCCAACTAAAATATAGGCCGGTGTAAGTTGTGGGCCTGGCACAATGTGTGAAGGCCCCAATCATTCGGGCCCAAGAAAGACGCAGGTTGGCCCAATTGTGGCCCGCTAAAAACCAGGCCCGTTAGAGTCGAATGTTTCGGCCCGGTCGACTACATCTGATTTTTTTCCAGAGGGCGAATGATGGCAGTAACTAGTAGGAATTAAGAACAAACCTACTCTATACAATAAATAAATTACGGCATAGTAACTAAGAATAAACCTACACTATACAATAAATGATTTAAGGTATATTACATCCACTGGGCATCGAAGTACGCCACCAGTGATCATAAAGCGCAACGAAGAAGCAAATTACAAAAATTGGGCACCATTGCAGTGTAACAAAATAATACTGAACCGAGACCACTTCCAAGACAGTTCAAGAAAGGTTAGCCTTGCGAGGGAACTGCTGCGCAAGCTCCTGAGCAAGGCTGTGAGACCGTCCTAGCATGTCGGTCATAGCTTCCAGGTGTAGCTATTTAGCACGAGGTTCTCATTGGTGTTCTCCGCAATCTTTCTTAGAGATAGGACTTCAAGTCGATGTTGAGTTGCAGAATGCCTTTCTCCTAGAACTTGGGACTGAAGAAGTTGAACTGATTTAGACAACGAATTCTGTGAGCTTATCTGACTGCTAGTCTCAAGTAACTTGAACACTGCATGTCTGACTTTGGGGTTGTCTCGCTATCTTCAATATGTTTTGCCTTCTTTGCTGCAATATATGTTGGGTTTGTCTCACAGCCTTCAGCAGACTTGTGCATGCCATCAAGCATATCACCCTGAAACAAAGGAGAGAGATGACATGTTTTGCACGTGTATAAACAAATATGATAACTGTGCTGTCAATTCCATCCAATTTCAAATTAGAAAATAAAGAGTAAGTTCAAAATATTAATAACATAATTTGGCATTGTTCATAATGCGGGGAGCTTCACCACACTACTAGATTACCATGTCAAGATAACAAGCATAGATGAAGGGCAAAGAAAATCATTGTATCTATTTTGGTTAATGGGCATGTCATGTTGTTCATATCATCAGCCACATCAGTAAGATAAAACAGGAGATGACAAGGTGCAAACGTGGGCTGCTTCACCACACACTGGATTATAGATCCACAAAAACAAGCATACATATAGGGAGTATTAAGTAATGTGCATGGTATGAATAAGTAATTTGGTTTTACAAGTAAAACTTAGAACTTACGGTTCTTGCAAACATGCATTTTGGTAGAAACAGCAAACTAAACAGAAGTAAATGATAGGGAGTATGAGCAAATTAAACAGCAGTTGAGGATAAAGGCTTTAGAAGGACTGACTTACATTAACAGTTAACACCGGCTTTATAATGCCCTTCTCCATGTGAAGGGAAGGATAACTCAAGAATTTTAGCACAGAATCTTCTTCATAAGCATTGCCTGTACTCTACATTTTGTAGAGAGTAATTATAGATATGATAATACTGGAAGGGATAGAGGATAATGAAGATAAGATGCAGATTGATGCTACATAATCAACTACCAATCCCTGGAAGTACAAGCGTTATAGGACAAAATGTACTAACAAGAGCAATGGGCTACACTTCTGCATTGGCATTGTCTGTGTATTCTACTTGTTGGTAAGATTAAATATAGATCTGATCTTTTTTAGTAAATGGTGGGCAAGGGAGATAAGATGCAGAATGCTACAAAATGAACCAATCCCTCTTCCCATAATACAAGAGTGTTTTGAACACTCGTGTACTGTACAAAACGTTCTTATATTATGGGACAGAGGGAGTAGCTGTTAATGTAAGTACAGTGATAGACCACGTCCAGTCCTTACAACAGGACTGCAGAGCTAAACCTCTTCCAAAGCATTGGGTTGATTCTAAATTTATGTAAGAGTCCATAAGGATCTTATAATGTCCACCAAATGGATGATTACGAGGCTAACATGTGCAGCGATGCTACATAATCAAACAACTATGAAAGTAAGTATGGTCATACAGGGCAAGAGGTACTCACAAGAGCAATGCAGTGTGTAGTATAGTTGCGAGATTCTGTGGTCCCTTGAGGATGAATTTTCTTCTGCTAACAGTTTTCGTACAAGTGCGACATTAAGTCAAATGCAGAAATGTAGTTCAAATTGTGATGTGATATCATAGACAGTACCTTACGCTGCAGCCGAGACCAATGTGTAACAAGATTATTCCAGTCATCGTCGGATAAATGTAGCACCGGAGACTTTATAGAAATTTTGTTCAGAGGCTTGCCATCGAAGTGTGCTTGCCTCAGGTAGGAACGATACTTCATCAACGAGTGCTTGAAAATTGCAACCAACCCTTGATCGTCTTCACAATCCAGTTTGCTCCTCGCCTATTTAAAAGAATGAAATCTTGTGTCTTCTATCAGTAGAAACATATGCAGTAATGACCATGAATAACATTAGTACATTACTTATGCGTAAGTTGCGGAGGAACACTGGAAATTGTTCTGTGTCTGCGGTATAATCTTTCCATGAAGGAAAGATGCGCACAAAGTTCCTGACAACAACATAAGCTTCATCTTCTAAACTGGGAAGAAATGGAATAGGGGACCTATTTGCTGCAATTGGGGCTCTCTCTGGTTTGAAAAGGGATTTGGCAACTGGATTTGGTGTACTCTTTGCTGGAATGGGAGTTTTGCGTCGTAGAGCTGGTGCTATGTCAACTGGCATAATCATACTGTTTGCTGCAGTTGGGGTCTACTGAGTTGGGGCATCAGAAATGACCAGTGTAGTAGAGCTAGAGTTTGCTAGAGTTGGGGTGTTTTGTGCGTCAGGTGATATTGCAACTATACCTAATGGGCTATTTGATTTATCAGGTGCCACTACCTTTTCCAAATACTTTGCTTGTGCTCCTCCATGATTAGCAATCGCCCTCTTTCTTTTGAACGTCTGATAAACAAGAACAACATTTGAATGGATAAATATGGTATGATGACAGATGGAATATGTACTGAAAATGGATAGGCAGGGCGTATTCACATACACGATGTGTAAACTAAGCTAATGGTAGTTCAACAAAGTAGAAGCAATGCAAAGCATCAGTTGCAAGATATGTGCGACCAATGTAACTTTGGAAAGTTAGAGCAAGCACCTTGATGGGTGAATAAGATAGGGCATCTTCCTCTGACTCCTCCATTAGGGAGACAGTGACTTAGCTCTCCCTCTAGCTCAGAATCACTGTTAGGATCATATTCTGAGCATGAATCTGTAGGTGGAGAGTGTTTGCATTGCATGGCATCCAGACTTGATTTCAGTCCCTTAATGCCAAGTTTGACAGCCGTGGCATTGTTCTGCTTTATTCTTTTCATGCGCGCAAGCTCATAATCATTATGATGCTATTCAGAATCTGAGATTCATGAAAACATAAAAAGTAGTCAGATTATCTATGGAATGCATTGCGGATTCAACTTGAAGAGTGTCTCCCTATAAATCCCTGCATACGCAAAGTTCACCCCCAACCGTGCTGACCGGACCACACACAGAAATACAAACCCCTTATGTCTCTATAACAGGCAGACACACATTGCAAAACTGAAGTAGGAACATTAGAATCATATGAAATTCGTATTTGAGCAAATAAACTAAGGAATTATGAGTGTCATAATGTTTAGCTTCAAGGGTGGAGTGTTGGTAGTGCGACACAAAGCAAGTAGGCAGATTGTATTCCATGTAAAAGATCAAAACCTATGTAAAAGCCGGAAATGACACTTTCTTTCTATACAATGCAGTGTTCGTTGCCCACCCATGATGGAAGAGATCACATAGAGAAATACTATTCACTCATGTCTACGGTTCCAGTATTTAGAAACAGGGTGGTCCACCCTAAAAGAATATTGACAACAAATATGACAAGGCAAGCATAGATGTAGTGAATCAATCATTTACTTGTGAGCTTACTAGGACAAGTCTGACAAATTGTAACTGCAGTAAGAGACCGTCCAAATTCTGAATGAAGAAGTTTGTCTAGCACTTATTGTTTGCAACTAATCGACGTGAATAATTGGATATTATATAAAATGAGTAAGAAAGACAGGTAAAATTGTCAACAAACCTGGCTTGCAGTAGTAATCTGGGTCAATGTCAGTACGACCAACAATCCAAAATGACTAGTGTCTGTTCCGAGGGCCGGAATTTTGAAAACCCTGTGAACTTTAGAGGTACTAAAGATTACCAAAATACATCTGAACCATTAAGTGTAGGTAGCATTGAGCACACAACAAACCCTAATGATAGTCCTGCCTAATGAGTAATGAATCGATTAGAAAATGGGTGATCAGGAGTGGCTGCTGAGTGTTGAGGACTTATCTCAGGATAAATCGGGTTGGCTTGGTGGGTGCTGCACGCCTGAGCCCTGAACGGACTGGGAAGGTAGGCAGGCGGCGCGCCCGGGCAGCGGTGACGCTGTTGGGCGAGCGGCTCCTGACCTCCTGTTAGTCCGGCGTCTCCTCCTAGAGTCATGCCGTCCGGGGACGACAAGTCGCCGGCGAGGCATGCGGCTGGGGGCAAGTAGAGATCGGCAGCGCGCAGCAGAACAGAGGGGAATCGGGGCCTGTGACGACCCAAAATCCCAGGGTGGGCCGGCCCACCGTGGGCACCCTATAGAGACACACCCGAGCGGTGAAAATGCTTTTTCAAAACTAATTTAGGAACATTTAGCTGACCAATTAAACTACTTTGTTTTAATAATATCAGATTCGTATTGGAAAACTAAGCTTGTTTAGCTTGATGGGTGGAGCAATGTTATTATGACACAAAGCACGTATTCTGATCGTATAGTGATCATAAAAGGGGGGAAATCTAAGCATATTTTTTAGCAAAAGAGGGTTTCCCCTTCGATTTCTATTAAAGAAACCACCACGGAACCAACATGATCAATTAAACTGTATTATGACTGTGCCATGGCAGATTTGAAGCTGCAAAACTGGAGAAATGATATTTAGCATCCTTTGTTTGCTTCAAACTAAGAACTAAATTCTAAGAGCTGAAAATAAAGTAGAGTAACCAAGTTAAGATCTATTTTCTGGTTGAGATCAAAAAGTTAAGGAGATATGAAGTACCACCTCTCTTGCGGCGCCGTGTAGGCATCAGGGGTGCGATGGCTGTCGGTGGCGTTGAAGCAGATCTGCGATGGTAGACGGGTGCATCGGGGAATAAGTCCCGTTGCGGTGGAAGAGAAGGTCGTGTGAGCGGCCCAGGCAAAGAGGACGACGGCGCCGATGAAGCGAGAGGACGCGATGCAAGGCTATTGGTCCATCGCCATGGATGAGAAACGTCCATCTCTAGCAGTGGATGACGCGGTCTTGGTAGGCACTCCGGCATGGTGGAGGACGATGGCGATGGATGTGGTGGAGGATGGCGGCGATGGATGGGGTGGCGGACGGAGGCTGGTGTGGGGATGGTGTTCTAGCGTCGACGGTGTATGAATGGGAAAATGGAGGGAGAGGTACGGGGAACCATGTTTCTGGGACGCGCCTGTCTGAAGTATGGGAAAGTTACGAACTTAGCCCCCGTTTAAAATTTGGACGTCTCATCAGTTGGGGATAGAACGGTAATCTCGCATCTCGCCAATATTTGCCCAGAGCGATTTCGGGCAAGGAGAGGGTGGTTGGCTCCCATGGTTGGTTCCCACGGTGTATGAACGTGGCTGACAGGTAGGGCGGTTGTGTCACGTCTGAGTGAAGTTACAAACCTGCCTCTATTGAAAATATTTGCCTACATCGATTTCGGCCGAGTCAAGTTTGTTTTGCCACCCACCGTGTATGAATGGGGAATGGAGGGTGAAACAGAGGTCTTTCGGACGATCTTGAATCAAACGTGTTTTGCCGCCCATGTTTGACGCCCACGGTGTCGGAATGGGCTCAGAGGCGGCCGTGTGATGTCTAATTGAAGTTACTAACCTACCCCTATTTAGAGCAGTGGAAATCGGGCCAATGGATTGTCCGTATAATGGGTAGACAGTAATTTCCATCTCCCAAACACTTGGCTTCGGGCAGCCGACGTGGGAGTGGACATTTTGCTGCTTCTTTCGAATTTTGGGAGAATAAGCATCCACGTTTACCCTCGCAACTAAATTCGAATCCATTTTGTATTCCTATATGAATCTTTATAAATCATTCTATGTGTTTTTATATATCTTCAAAAGGACGACAAAGATGTATTCCACTGTCATATATGAATATGGTTTACAAATGCCGATACTCAAATTCAGAAGCTAGAATCTAGTTTAAGGTGAATTCGAATATCTGGAACACTTCATGTCCAAGTCAAATGTCACACGCAGCATAATGTGTACTCCCATTTAGATATGTACACAAGCGATGTATCAAGATTCAAATACCGAGTCAATCAACCAAGAATGTACAGAAGTAACAGACATATAAACACTTATAGAGTATATGGATCAATAATATCAACTAACATACATAAGCCAGGCCGCTGTACTTTTTTTTGCTACAACAACATCCTTTTTTTAGCCAGCATCTTGGCCCTTTCCGATGCGTGCCACTTATGGTCCATCTATACTACTATTATTGCTGAATGCACATTCAGCCCGATTGGCATATTTGTAGGTCTGCCACACCAATCCAAATGAAATGTCTCCGAGGCTTATCAACTAATACAGACTTGTTCTCAAATAAAATTACAAACCAAAAACCAAAAAACAAAAAACACTTATTACATGATCTCTAAAACAAATGGTTTGATTGATTACATGAACAAACAACACAAAGGTTATTCAACAATGGAAAGAACATTTCACCTATGATTTACCAAGTGGGAATTTAATTTCCTTTTTTCCTTCAGGACCTTAATAAATGTGGTCAGTCTCAGCTTGCTTCATTTTGAAATCCACCAAATATTTAATGGTTGTCTTGAGTACTGCTTGTGATTGTGCTGTTTGCTTCCTCAACATGTCAACTTCATCTCTAAGTTCAAAAGCAGAATCTCTTTCTACCACTAGTTTAGCCTCTAGAGCATCAGCAGTTGGCAATTCATAATGCACGATTGGGCCGGTGCCACTGCTGTGGGATGATGCAACGTCCATGGGGACCTTGCTCTTTGATCTTGGGCTAACCTGTTTTGCCACTAAAGTTCCGATTGGATTCAGAAAAGTTGAAGTTAGCAAAACATCTCAACTGGGAGTTATAACAGCAAACCAGTTAAACAAACAAGGAATTAAAGAGTTTCAATTAGATGATGAAAAGTAATTATTAACATCATTGTGACCTGCAGTTGCAGCAGCAAAGCAGTTAAACAAACAACTACTCCTCCGTCCCATAATGTAAGACGTTTTTTGGCACTACACTAGTGCCAAAAAACGTCTTACATTATGGGACGGAGGGAGTAGCTATTTAAGTTAAGGCAAACAGGTAATTCTTAACAGTAAGTATCAAACACATAGATAGGCGTAGTCTACAATAGGATTAACAGGCTGTGGCATTATGTAATCAGTAGCAACCTAAATTAAGCCAAGCAACGTAATTAAACAATTTTGCAATAAGTGGCTAACTAAAATTCCGAGAAGCAGGTAACTGAACTTATGCTAGTTCTTTGTACAAGCACACTGCAACTTCTTTTTCGCTTACAAGGTTGTACGAAGGAGTCCATGGCATCAATTCCTTGGATACGTAGTCCCAATACTTCTTTCTTCCCACACTGCATTGGTAAGTCTAATGGTTAATCTGGTAAGATGCTGCGTCCTTGATATGTTATATGAGGACGTGTAATCAGACTAGTTGTAGCCACACACATCACACTGGCTTTTACTGTATATTTCATGTGATTACTTTTGGCATATCGAGATCTAAGAAATCTACAGTAGGATGAAAAGACTAGCATCCTTCACATTAGTGGCGAACTCAGTTCATAGAAACAAGCAATTCAACCATTCTGTGGGTAAATCAAAAGTGCCACTGGAATATTTTTCACTACCCAATCATACACGCAAAAAGGGGCGACGCCACCATAGGGCTGGAATGGGCGGCCGCCTCAGGTGGCTGGAAAGTGTGCACCTAGTTTGAGTCGTCCAGGTTGACCCAGGATAGTTTTGTTCATCCCGATGCATGAGCAGGCAATGTAAGAAATGAAGAAAAATGTTTCAATTTGGATGGGACAATAACATAAGTGCAAGGCAGGCCCGAACGAGTGCCTCCCATATCGATCGACAGCAGGAAAAATCCCAATTCATTCACTCCAGCCTCCAGTCTGGTTCACTCCTAACCTAGCCGCCGCTGGACAGACCAACACAGCACTTCCTCGCGCCCTCGTTGGAGGGCGGTCGCCGGGCTTCAAGCGAACAGAAGGACAAGAAGATGAAGATCCAACCCTGGGTGTAGCCTGCGTGGGAGGCAGCGGCGACAACATGGGCATGGCATAGATCTTGCGCAAACGGACAGTCGCAACTTGCAAGAGTAGCATACGCAACAAGTAGCTACATCACATCCCTGATTATATCTAATCCAACTCTTCAATTTTTGGCCAATAGTTAAACCTGACGGTGTTGTAAAACTGCTTGTATGTAGGGAATCTATGAGAAAATGAAACCAAATTCTACTTATTTTATAACTCCCCCAATCAATACTTAACTGACTGAATCTGATGTATCTAATCAAGTTTCCGGTGCAAACATACAAGCTCATGTTGTTCTTGAGCCTGAAGTGTCTAATGAACAGACTGCTAATGAAGGATTTGATGCAAACATTTTACATGCTCCTGGTGATGAACATATAGTGTCTAATGAGGGATCTAATGCAAGCATTTTGCAAGCTCATTGAAGGATTTAGTGTCTAATGATGATCTTCTATGTTGAGAGAGATAGAGATTTGCAGGCATTGATGACAAGCAAATTATAGTGCATTTTCATAGCTTGAGGAAACGTCGAGGCCATCTACCAGAAAGTCCCCGTATCATGACAACATAGCATAAATACTTTTCTAATCTGTTGTTTGAAACTATTGTCATACTTGTGCCGGATAGATATATTGATATGCAGTTTGCACACTGGTTATAGGTGCAATTACACTTTGATATTTTCAGCCAGAGAACGAATAATTCAAGCAGGTACAGACCATGTTTGTAGTCCTTGTACACCATGTTGCATTTTGTGTTTTCTGGTGCTTGCATCATTTAGTGTTTATAATCTGAACTACTTTGGATCATTAGCTAGTTTTCAAAGTGCATGTAGCTTCACATTTCTCAAGTTATGTTGATTTCCGGAGTGCAAGTGCCTTCGTATTTTTTAAGTTAAATGTTCGCCCCTGGTAGCTTGAATTCGTGGATCCGCCACTTCACACAAATCATACACGAATGCCAGTACGAATTAAATGAAATGCAACGACTTACGCTAGCTCGTTGTACAGGCTCACTGCAGCTCTGCTTGCGCTTGGGATGTTCCATGTAAAAGTCCATGTTACCACTTGCTTGGATGTGCAGGCCTTGTGCTCCTTGCATCCCCCTCTGCATTTTTGACATGGCGAATGGTTGATCAAATAAGAGGAATCGACCTTGATGTTGTACTGGAGGACAGATACTAACAAGGTTATACGGGTGTCCAGGATGTGTACCGTAGCGCCATCATGCTTCGCTAAAAAATGGATTTGCTTGTTTCAGATGATATCTCCAGAAGAAATAAGAGTTAAAGTCAGAGTTGCATAGGCGTGTAAGCTAAGAGAGCAGTGAAAGGATATCCAAACATCGTCGGAACAGTGCACAAGGGAGTGATGTGTGGATACCTAGTTCGGGCCGATGTTTGGGCATGCTCGCCTAGCTAGAGTGCGGGTCACTTCAGAGCCGTTGAGGGTGATGCGCTGGCATTGGCTGGCCACGCAAAGATGCAGATCTTGAGTGGCAACGGAGCGCTGTGATGCGGTGGACGAGACCGTTGGTGAAGCCCCAACGGCCTTGGGGGTGGAGGTGCGACGATGTGCTCGGTGAAGTAGCCCCGGTGAGATGGGAGACGGCGTCGGTGATGAGCACCTGATGCGGAGGAAGTTGGTGCCTATGAGGCACGTCGATTGCGGCGGCCGACGTTGTCGGTGGACCACCCGGCGCGGTGGACGAGGGCGTAGATGAGGTAGCTCCGGTGCGGTGGTGAAGTGCGACCGTCGTCTTTGTTGTTGTCGTCTGGCACAGAGGTGGGGAAAGAGACGAGACGAGGGGCAATTTGAAATTTTCTTGGGTTCGCGGCGAATTAGGGATTTGATCAATCTAGGCGCAGAAGGGGACGGTGGAGAAGAGAGATTTTGCAGGGCTGGAATTGGGGCCGCCAGATATTTCAATCCAAAACATGGAAGCGCGAACTTATTTTGTCGTTGTCCTTTTTTGGGGGGAGTGGGGGAGGGAGGGAGGGGGGTGGCTGGGTGCTACGCGTCCGTCCGACACACGCGACCACCCCGACACGACCCTGGTCTGCCTGGTGCGCCTACATTTGACAATGCAAATGAATCTTCTTTCATTTGCAAATGAATCTGTATGTATTACCATGCCCGTGTTTTCCTTGCAATAATTAGTCATTCGACACGAGATACTCCCTCCGTTCACTTTTGTTAGTCGTTTCAGACAACTTAATATGAACTCTTTTGCACATTGTCTGAAATGTCTTCAAGGTCTTATAAAAGTGAATAGAGGGAGTACTATAAATTAATTAATGAGGAGTTATTTGAAAAAAATCGAAACGGTATCCACGGTATCCACGCTAACGTGGATTAGAGTGTGTGTCACATAATTAGTTATTTGAATTAGAGTGTGTGTCACGTAGCGATCTCCAATTCTAACGTGGATTTCGCATTTCACTGTATCCACGCTACTTTTTTAATACAAATTCATATGTATATGATGAACACCATGGTAGTGAGAAAACTTTTGGATGGATTCAAACATATGACCTACAAAAAATCACAACAAATTGACTCAATGTCAACTTCTCGAAACTTAGTATGGCAGAATTCAAAATAATTACCCGTATGCATGGTCCTCAGTTCAAATCTTACAATGTACACCGAATTGAAACATCAATATTAAGTCTCATACTATGTACATTCAAATGTTGTTTTTAGCCCCCCCACCCCCCGCACACACGCTCATACTTCCTGTATCGGTCAATCTTCCTCTCCTAACCACCTTAGGAAGCTATCGGTTTCCAACACACGTTCATTCTTTCGCTCCATATTTCGATCTCTAAGTCTCTCAACTACACAACCCCATTTTCCACTCTGTTAACAAATGTATTTACCTCACACACCCGCCATTGCACCCCATGTCGAGCTCTCTCTCTCTCTCTCTCTCTCTCTCTCTCTCTCTCTCTCCCTCCCTCTCCCTCTCACCCTCTCGTGGTAAATACATGCATTCCCTATCTAGCCCCCGAACCTCTCGTGCGCACGCACACACGTTGTCTATCTAGGTCACTCCCGCGAGACTGTCTCACTCTTTCTTCCGCACGGCGGGCCACCCTTACTCACTCTCGCTCTCTTTATCTAAGTCTCATTTAACCTCGTTTTATTTCACACACAAATGATATATCTCCCTGTTCAAGCCTCGATCGACACACTCTATACTCGCTCACGCAGATTGTCTATCTAGGTCAGTCCATCCAAGCCGCCCCCACTCTTTCGACCTCATGGTGTGCCACGCTCACTCAATCTCTCTCTCTCTCTCTCTCTCTCTCTCTCTCTCTCTCTCTTTGTATGTCTCGATTGACCTAGCTCTTTCTCGGACAAAAACGATATATCACCATGTTTGAGCCCAATTCGACCTATTCACATTGTATAATCTCTCACGCACATTGTCTATCTAGGTCACTCTCTCCAACCCGTCTCACTCTTTAGATCGCACGGCGACCTTGGGTGATCGATTGACCTTGCTTCCTCCCACGCACAAAATATATCTACACGTCTGTGACTGGATCATCTCTCAAGCTCTATCTTACAGCCCTCACCCTTGCCAAAAGCTCAATCGGACAATATCTCTCCAGAGCATATACATCTGTTCAATAAATGTCGGACCACACTCACTTTGTCTCTCTATCTATATGTCTCTCAATTGACCTTGCTTTCTCACACCGTATCTTCCACGCATTGAAGCTACCTCTCCATCCCTCGCAAAGCAGCGGCTTTTTACATTGCGAGGGGCACTCCAACCTTGGATTAATTTGTGTAGGCATTTATTCCGGTCGGTTTAGATTATATTTTCGTAGCATTCAGCCCACACCTACTCCAAACACCGTTGCAACCCCCGCAACTCCCCTAGTTGATTTCCCTCTGGCTCGGTCATCACTCTATTGCACGTCCTTTCTCGCCTTCAACGTCGCACCATGGTATTATTGCAAAAAACTCTGTTGTTCTCTTTAATTATTATAAATAAGCTACAAACCTACACACCGATAGTCCACTTGGAATGGAACAAATTTCGACCCACAAATTAAAGTGCTACAAACTACACACCAAGGGGCCCATATGTCATGAAACAAATTTGGACCCATATACAAATTAAAAAATAAAGGACGAGGATCGAACATGCGACCAGGGCCTTCAAGCCGCATGTCAATAGGCAACATACATAGAACAGCAATGTTTTTGTACCCCCCTTTGTTAACATAGTTTTTTTATGTTACCACAACCCATTTAGTGGATAACATGTAATATTATTTTTAGTACTATTTGCCTTCACTTACTGGTGGGTTCCATGTCTGCTCTCTCTCTCTGCTCACCTTCTGCGTTTAGACGCACGGGCAAACACGAAGAACTCACGGGCGATGTTGCCATTGACCATATCTGGACGTGTTGACAAGTTACGGCACCAGTTTCACGTACTAGCAACACTAGTCAGTGTGTACGTGCAATGCACGTTAATTTGGAAGTATATTAAGTGGATGCGGATATTAAGTAGGATATTATTTGCGTGTTATTATGTGATTAGCACTATTTTTGGCATGAATATAACTGCACGCTAAATGTGTTGAGCGCTCGACATTGAAGCAGTCTAGGTCGTTGGATGACAAGGAATAAATGTGGCTTGATGATGTTTTAGATTTAATTTGATACGGCTCTAGCAGAACATTCAACCGATCAAACCATAGATTTCTTTCAGTCTGACTCCGACTTTAAATTATACGACGATTGATATAAAATAAACGGAAATGATAAACGTTCAGATTTTAAGCATGGCAATCCGAATGTTTTTCATGGCAAATTTAGATTACACGGCGGCGGCGGGGGCATCTTGCGGTGGGAAGCGGCTCCTCTGCTGTGCTCTGTGTGTCGTCGGGCCACTGACCGACGGCGACGGCGGCGTCTTGCGCCGTTGTTGGCGTACTCCTGGACGTTGGCCTAGCTTCAACGAAGGCCAAAATGTTCTGGACTTCAGAGCGAGTCAACTAGCGGGAGGAGGCGACTGGCATTGGTGCAAGGAAGCGGTTGACGACGGCCGTCCATGCCGCTGAGGGGGGCACTGGCACCCGCGCGGGGACAGGCGCTGTCAATGGTGCGGCAAAGACATTCGTGCGCACGGGCACCGGCACGGGCGCGCATGTCAATGCATGCGCAGGCGCATGCGGTGGTAGGTGCACGGGCGCGTGAAAGTCGGCGGGGACCTCATGGAACCCCGTGGGATCAAGCTTGGCGACAATGTGCGGCTCCCAGCCCATCAATGCCACGGGGATGGACGTTGGCGCAGTCGGGGCTACGGAAACCGGAACGGGAGCAGGGACATGCGTGGCGTCTTCCCGCAAGGCCAGTTCAAGCTTGTCCCAAAGTGCCTTTTGTTCTTGAGACTCCGGCTGGGTGTCTTCCTTAGGAAACTGGAAGACTAAGGATAGACCATCATGATGCGGCATGGCGTACGTTTAGGTCATGCTAGTTGGAGGTAGACGACAGGAGAATCAGATAGGAAGAGAGAAGATTGTAGCGATACCGGGTGGTGCGGGGTTGATTTTAAACTGCGGCGCTGGTGACATTAAAAGTGGGAGCAGTTGGGACGAAGGTGGGCGGCGGAGCCTGGTGAAGGGGCTCGCCTCCCGGTGAGCCTGCACAGCAGTCTGCTCGCACGCCTCCCTGTCAGCCGGCACAGCGGCCTGCTCGCACGCCTCCCGTCGACTCACTCGCTTGCTCAGACGGCACCTGCCGATGAGAAGTGGGGACTCATGGCGGCACGTAAACTCCCACGGTTTCAATAGTGAAAGCGTTCGCCTTAATGTGATAGGTCTTTATTCCAAAATACCTTGGCTCTTCATTTGTGCAACTTGTCATAAGCAGTTTGTCTCAAATTGAAGAAAAAACTTACGAAGTAATATTTGTGCCATATCACGTGACCATGCTCAGTTTCAAGAATTTATGCTCACTTTTGGATTTTCTGAAATTTAAGATCCAGGATTCGAAACAATATCATAACCCGCATCATGCATTAAATTTTCAAGTTGTAAATTTGTCCTGTTGTATTACTTAAGAAAGTATTTGGTTAAACATTTTGCTTAGTTAGCCTTCAGACAAGTTATATATGCAGAGTAAAAGGATAATCCCTCCATATCAGTGCATTGCCTGATATATTAACTCAAGTACTAGGCACGAACAAACGGGCTCAATTCTGTGTTCATCCTGGTGTAGTAGTAGTAGTACTAGGCAATGCAGTTGACGGGTGACCTTAACGAGCGGCGACCGAGGGAATTCAACCGTGCTCGGCACGGTAGGTAACGTTGTCTAGTTACTAAAGTATCCCTCCGTTGTTCATCGGTAGTCATTATGGACCGGGGACATGAGGGGAATTTCCTAGGGATGGAATTCTGGCCGCCAGATATTTCGACTTGAAACAGTGAGGCTCGACTGGTTGGGGTTGCCTAATGTGCGTACCACGCACGCCACCGAAGGACACAAGCCCGGTTTTTTATTTTTTTAGGATCAACACAAGCCAAGGTCTGGATGGTACGCTGTTGGGTCCTACCATTCGAGAATACGAAAGGAACCTTTTAAATTGCTGAACAAATCTATGTGTATTGCAATGCCCGTATTTTCCTTGCAAATACTAATCTCGACGTGGTAATTGATTTATGATGAGTTGTTGAATTAGAGTGAGTTTGTGATAGTGATCTCAACGTGGATTTCACATTTCATGGTATCCCTAGCAAGTTTTCCAATGCAAATTCAAATTTAAAAGATGAACAATGTGGAGGTGAGAAAACTTTGTATGTATCAAGCATATGACCACACACACATACACACACAGAGAGACACACACGCACGAACACAACAACAATCCAATAAGTATAGTGCATCTATTTTTCCAAACCATGCATGTATGGCACGAATTCAAAAATACTCCTTCTATTCCTAAATATTAGTCTTTTAGAGAGTTCAACAAGTGACTACATATGGAGAAAAATGAGTGAATCTAGACTCTAAAATATGTCTATATACATCCGTATGTGCCAATCCATTTGAAATCTCTAAAAAGACTAATATTTAGGAACGAAGGGAGTAAAATGTAAGACATGCATGGTCCTCAATTCAATATTTAAAATGAACATGAAATTGAAACATGAATATTAAGTCTAGTACTACAGTACATGCAAATGTTGTGTTTAGGCGGAGCTATGATTATTGGGGGTCAACCCCTTGACCTTAGATAAAATTGTGGAGCTCTGTTTAGGGTTGTTTAGATTATATTTGTCCCCACCCTCCCAACCACCGGTTGGTTGTGCACCCCACACCCCTCCTCCCCGTGAGAATATCATGTGCCCCCATACCTTAGATGCTATATGCCGATACGAGTTGCTTGGATCTTGTAGATCTGAGATATAGCAGCTCACATGATGTGTCTTAATATTTTTACAGGAAACCTTGATGAGTTTGAGAATTGCACACAATTTGTACAAAAACTACTCAGATGCCCTTGGATCCCATATCCAACAACCTCGAAGCTCGTATCACCGTAGCATCTAAGATGAAGGAGGACATCATATTCTCCTGTATGTAATAATATCATGTGCTACCACACTTTAAATGCTTTGGTGATACAAGCTCTTCGGAGCTGTTGGATTTGTGACCCAACACCTCCTCGGTGGTTCGAATGGTTTTTTGCAGAAAAGCCCCAAAAGAGTTCGGCCACTGCTTATAAGCAAAAAGACTGCTCAGATGCCATTGGATCTCACATCAAACGACCTCCAAGCTCGTATCACCGTAGCATCCAAGCTGCGATAGCACCTTATGTTTTCTCGCACGGGAGAATATGAGGTGCTCCCGCACCATAGATTCTATGGTGATACGAGTTCACTGAGATCTAACGGCCCATAGTAGGAGGTTTGAATGTTTTTGCAATATACGGCAGAGAGAGTTTGGGAAATGCACAGAAAGTACAAGTACTATGCATGTGCCATCTGATCACTGATCATACGACCTAGATGCTCATATCACCGTAGCAGGTAATTAAGCTATGGGGAGCACCTAATATGAGCAACGGGGAGCCGTTGGATCGAAGATGCAGCGGCACACACGAGGCCTGAATGTTTTTTTGCAAAAAAACCTTTGGAGAGTTTTGAAATTGCGCATAATTACAAAGACTACTCCCAAGCCATTGGATCTCACTTCCAACGGTGTAAAAACTCGTATCACCATAAAATCTAAGCTGCGGGGTGGATGTGATATTCTATGCCGCTGTCATTTTTGTTCGTAAACTTGAAAAATACGTGTAACTCGTGTCATTACTTGTCTAACCGTGCAAAGTGTTTGTTCAAATAACCATCCTACACTGAAATATCAGAACAACACACGGGGGTCCCACTTGTCATTAATCAAATTTGGACCTAAAACTAACAAATCTGAAAGACGAGATTCGAACTGGCAACCTGGACTACAAAGCGTAAGTCGATAGCCTGAAACAACAACGGTTGTTGGCTTTGTCCCTTAACTTGATTTTATATAGTATTACATTGAGTAGAGTAGAGGGAGTGCCTCGTCAACACGTGCATGACCGTCGACTCACTTACTGGTGGGTCCCAGGTCTGCGATCTCAATCTCTCTTCTCTCCATCGTCTAACCTTTGCACAAGCACACACAAAGAGTGGCGCTAGCTTGCCGTGCTGTTATTACAACTAAAAAAAGCTTGGAAAATAGAAGAATCGCCTAGAACTAGAGACGTTCTAGCTGGTTGAGACGTAGCTAACCACATCTATCCTCCGTGCCTTATTTGCATGATGAAGTTGTGCGGCTAGTGGGGTGTTTTCGACCGACTGCCTGGGTACCGAGGTCGAACCATAGGTACTATGCCTGATACAGTATATTTTTACACGCACATTTTTCCTCCGTGCCGAGACATGGCACACCCTACCGTGCGGTTTCGGGGTCCTCCCGGGTGGTGCACGCATATATTCTTCCTTACATGGGACGCCCTACCGCGCATTTTCTGGGTCCTCCTCGGTCGTAGCGCGGAAACAAGTAAATGAGTCGTCAAATCATGAAAGACCACCTTTCCCACCGAGTACATCAGTGAAGCACGGTGCACTACAAGAAATATGTCAACTAGTGACCTTCTGTCAATGACCCTGGAAGAATTGGTCATAGATCTATGACCATTTGAGACCAATTGGTCAAAAGCTGTTCGGGGGCCTCCAAACCCTAAACCATTGCGACCATTTTGGTCAGAAAGGTCATAATTTCCTTACACGAAATGGTCATAAAGCAAACAGTGCTGGTCGGCTGCCTTATTTCTAGCTGATCATGACCAATATAGATGGTCATAACCTTGTAAATTGTGGTGGGTTGCCATGACTAGGCGCCGCCTCATCAGTTTTGCCTATGTGTCATGTCCATGTGGCAGTTTTTGCCCTAGGTTGTGAAGCAACCTATATTTCTGTCATTCCCAAAATTCCCAAAAAAATCTCATAAATTCGTTGGATCATATCTTCATCAAATATGTAAAAAACCTTCCTTGCCTAGTTCAAAAATAATTCAAAAATATTCATTTTCCTATTCTGTTCAGAAAAACACTTTGTGAAGGAAGTACCACTTTGGCATGTCCAAATGTTATCCATTTTCTACAGTGCTTTCCTATACCCAAATAACCATCCTCCACCAAATGCCACCTCAATCCGTTCAATATTTTGAGCCCAGCTTCAACATTCGTATTTATGTCCAGTGTGGTACTTTGCAAAGCAAGTACCACCTAGGGTCCTCCTTTTGAGATGAAAATTTGTGAAGACGGTCTTCTTAGTAACTGATCATCCTCAGCCAAAGCTCACGCACATTAGCCACGTGCATTTCCCGTACCGCTAATCAAACACTTGGCTGCTTATTCATGTTTGACAATCGATCGGTCTCCTCGTGAGAATCTTATGTTGTGATTTTCATCCTAGCACGTACCTTGGGAGTTCCCAACCCACTAGACATGCCTAGTCCACCCATAACACATGGCAATGCCACGGTCACGCGATGACCACACGGTGGGCATGCTAGTTTACGAGCTCTAGAGTTGGTGCCCTCGGCCACCGTACAAACCTCGACGTATCGCCACCAAACCATGTATTTACAAACCTCGACGTATCGCCACCAAACCATGTATTTATGATTAAATAAGTACTTATGTAACTAGAAATGATTTTTGGAAAAAATAAATAGCAAACTATGAGGTAGCTGCAGTTCAAATTTGACCCGCTTCCTACTAAATCGGCGGGAATTTGTCTTTTTCACGAAAGGTGGATCAAAACTTTTGACACCCAACCATTTTGTCAATTGTGCATTATATATGGCCTAGTATTTTATAAAATTGATTAGGTCCAATTTTGCAACAAATATATGGTAGGTCCTTCACAAAAAAACTCATTTCAGGCACTCAGAAAATGGAAAATGAATTTTCCATGCAAAGAAAATGAAAACTTCCTTAGGAAAAACTGTTTGCCATTCCAAGATGCACCCTTGTGCACAATATGATATTATTTAAACAAACTATGCCATGAATGTGGCCTTAAGATTGATCATTTAGCTTGAAAACCATGAATCTTCACGCATGACAGCTCATTTCTGAGAACACTTTTTTAAAATAATTTCTGTATTACAAGTTTATTATTTTTCGTGGAAACTTGGTCACATATAATGACACAATCCTAAGGTTTTCCATTTTTTGATTTTTTTTGAATTTTTTATGCCCGTTTCAAAATGCGTTCAAAACGGTGGGCTTGACCGTTCCTAGCTAGTGGTTGAATCTTGGAAAACTTTTGATGTTTCTCTGATCAAATAGATACTTATGTACCTAGAAATGATTTTTGAAAAAAATAAAGAGCAAACTATGAGGTAGCTGCAGTTCAAATTTGACTCGCTTCCACCTGAATCAGCGGGAATTTGTCTTTTTCACCGGAGGTGGATCAAAACTTTTTACACCCAACCATTTCGTCAATTGTGCATTAAATATGGCCTAGTATTTTAGAAAAATGATTTGGTCCAATTTTGCAACAATTATTTGGTAGGTTCTTCACAAAAAAAACCTCACTTGGGGACTCGAAAAATGGAAACTGGATCTTTTGTGCAATGAATGTGAAAACCCCCCAAATCAACATTGTTTGGAATTCCAAGATGCACCCTTGTGCACAATATGAGATTATTTGAACAAACTATTCCATGAATGTGGCCATAAGATTGATCATTTGGCTTGAAAGCCATGAATCTTCACGCATGACAGCTCATTTCTGAGAACACTTTTTTAAAGTAATTTCCGTATTACAAGATTATTATTTTTCGTGGAAACTTGGTCACATATAATGACACAATGCGAAGGTTTTCCAATTTTTTGTTTTTTTTGAATTTTTTATGCCCGTTTAAAAATGCATTCAGAACGGCGGGCTTGACCGTTCCTAGCTACTGGTTGAATCTTATAATTTTTTTGGTGTTTCTCTGATTAAGTAGATACTTATGTACCTAGAAATGATTTTTTGAAAAAATAAAGAGCAAACTATGAGGTAGCTGCAACTCAAATTTGACCCGCTTCCAGCTGAATCGGCGGAAATTTTTCTTTTTCACCAGAGGTGGATCAAAACTTTTTACACCCAACCATTTGGTCAATTGTTCATTAAATATGGCCTAGTATTTTAGAAAAATGATTTGGTCCAATTTTGCAATAATTATTTGGTAGGTTCTTCACAAAAAAACCTCATTTGGGGCACTCGAAAAATGGAAACTGGCTCTTTTGTGCAATGAAAGTGAAAACTCCCCAAATCAACATTGTTTGGAATTCCAAGATGCACCCTTGTGCGATATATGAGATCATTTGAACACACTATTCCATGAATGTGGCCATAAGATGGATCATTTGGTTTGAAAGCCATGAATCTTCATGCATGACAGCTCATTTCTGAGAACACTTTTTTAAAATAATTTTCGTATTACAATTTTATTATTTTTCCTGGAAACTTGGTCACATATAATGACACAATGCGAAGGTTTTCCATTTTTTTGATTTTTTTTGAATTTTTTATGCCCGTTTCAAAATGCGTTCAAAACGGCGGGCTTGACCGTTCCTACCTACTGGTTGAATCTTGGAAAACTTTTGATGTTTCCCTGATTAAATAGATACTTATGTACCTAGAAACGATTTTTGAAAAAATTAAAGAGCAAACTATGAGGTAGCTGCAGTTCAAATTTGACCCGCTTCCACCTCAATCGGCGGGAATTTGTCTTTTTCACCGAAGGTGGATCAAAACTTTTTACACCCAACCATTCTGTCAATTGTGCATTAAATATGGCCTAGTATTTTAGAAAAATGATTTGGTCCAATTTTGCAACAAATATTTGGTAGGTTCTTCACAAAAAAACCTCATTTGGGGCACTCGAAAAATGGAAAATGGCTCTTTTGTGCAATGAAAGTGAACCCAAATCAACATTGTTTGGAATTCCAAGATGCACCCTTGTGCACAATACGAGATCATTTGAACAAACTATTCCATGAATGTGGCCATAAGATTGATCATTTCGCTTGAAAGCCATGAATCTTCACGCATGACAGCTCATTTCTGAGAACACTTTTTTAAAGTAATTTCCGTATTACAAGATTATTATTTTTCGTGGAAACTTGGTCACATATAATGACACAATGCGAAGGTTTTCCAATTTTTTGTTTTTTTTGAATTTTTTATGCCCGTTTCAAAATGCATTCAGAACGGCGGGCTTGACCGTTCCTAGCTACTGGTTGAATCTTATAATTTTTTTGGTGTTTCTCTGATTAAGTAGATACTTATGTACCTAGAAATGATTTTTTGAAAAAAAAAGAGCAAACTATGAGGTAGCTGCAACTCAAATTTGACCCGCTTCCAGCTAAATCAGCGGAAATTTTTCTTTTTCACCAGAGGTGGATCAAAACTTTTTACACCCAACCATTTGGTCAATTGTGCATTAAATATGGCCTAGTATTTTAGAAAAATGATTTGGTCCAATGTTGCAACAATTATTTGGTAGGTTCTTCACAAAAAAACCTCACTTGGGGCACTTGAAAAATGGAAAATGACTCTTTTGTGCAATGAAAGTGAAAACTCCCCAAATCAACATTGTTTGGAATTCCAAGATGCACCCTTGTGCGATATATGAGATCATTTGAACAAACTATTCCATGAATGTGGCCATAAGATTGATCATTTGTCTTGAAAGCCATGAATCTTCACGCATGATCACTCATTTCTGAGAACACTTTTTTAAAATAATTTCCGTATTACAAGTTTATTATTTTTCCTGGAAACTTGGTCACATATAATGACACAATGCGAAGGTTTTCCATTTTTTTTGAATTTTTTTGAATTTTTTATGCCTGTTTCAAAATGCGTTCAAAACGGCGGGCTTGACCGTTCCTAGCTACTGGTTGAATCTTGGAAAACTTTTGATGTTTCTCTGATTAAATAGATACTTATGTACCTAGAAATGATTTTTGAAAAAAATAAAGAGCAAACTATGAGGTAGCTGCAGTTCAAATTTGACCCGCTTCCACCTGAATCGGCAGGAATTTGTCTTTTTCACCGGAGGTGGATCAAAACTTTTTACACCCAACCATTTGGTCAATTGTGCATTAAATATGGCGTAGTATTTTAGAAAAATTATTTGGTCCAATTTTGCAACAATTATTTGGTAGGTTCTTCACAAAAAAACCTCACTTGGGGCACTCAAAAAATGGAAAATGGCTCTTTTGTGCAATGAAAGTGAAAACTCCCCAAATCAACATTGTTTGGAATTCCAAGATGCACTGTTGTGCACAATATGAGATCATTTGAACAAACTATTCCATGAATGTGGCCATAAGATTGATCATTTGGCTTGAAAGCCATGAATCTTCACGCATGACAGCTCATTTCCGAGAACACTTTTTTAAGATAATTTCCGTATTACAAGATTATTATTTTTCCTAGAAACTTGGTCACATATAATGACACAATGCGAAGTTTTCCAATTTTTTGTTTTTTTTGAATTTTTTATGCCCGTTTCAAAATGCATTCAGAACGGCGGGCTTGACCGTTCCTAGATACTGGTTGAATCTTAAATTTTTTTGGTGTTTCTCTGATTAAGTAGATACTTATGTACCTAGAAATGATTTTTTTTAAATAAAGAGCAAACTATGAGGTAGTTGCAACTCAAATTTGACCCGCTTCCAGCTGAATCAGCAGAAATTTTTCTTTTTCACCAGAGGTGGATCAAAACTTTTTACACCCAACCATTTGGTAAATTGTGCATTAAATATGGCCTAGTATTTTAGAAAAATGATTTGGTCCAATTTTGCAATAATTATTTGGTAGGTTCTTCACAAAAAAACCTCACTTCAGGCACTCGAAGAATAAAAAATTAATTTTCCGTGCAAAGAAAATGAAAACTCTCTTAGACAACATTGTTTGGAATTCCAAGATGCACCTCGTGTAAATATTTGATAGCTTCTTCACAAAAAAATTCATTTTGGACACTCAAAACATAAAAATTAAAATGCTGACATGATTTTACACTTTATTTTTATTTGACCACGACCAATTTTGAATGGTCACAACGTCCAATATTAAATGTTTGTGCAGTAAACATTATATGCAAGATTGTTACTGCCATGCATGCACATTATACATTTTGTTCTTCTCTATCTATGCTTACAAGTCAGGTTGTTTTTGTGGCATCCAGGGGCACAATGCTGGTGCTGGTAGGCAAGCTAGCACCCATGGATTCGTGAACTGGCTTTGATGTGTACTTGGTTGTCGGGGTTGGATGAGGATGACGGCAACAAGGTGAGACCATCGTGATCAACCCTCCTACTTCCTTCTCGTGATTCCCTAACTGCTCAACATGTTGATCTGTTCTGAACATCTGAAGCTTGCTGTGTGCAGGGTGACTAGTGATGTTCAGTGTTTATTGTGTGTGTTTTCTACACACACACATGGTCCTTACGTTTCAATCTCCTTTGCTGCTTACTGACAGAGTACTACACACGTATAGTAGTTGAGTTGATAGAGGCAAAGGTGTCCCGTCTTTCGATGAGATGATGGATATCGCTTTGGTGGAAGTCGACTTTGACGATCCGACTACGAACGTGCGAGGACGTAGCGCCTTAGCAATCGCTAAACCAACTCCGAGAGGTTATTGACCACGCCGGAGCATGATCAACCTGACCACGAGGGTCTATTTCCTGCGAGCAAACGAAGAACAAGCAAGAAACTGAAATTGCAATCTGGATATTGCGAATATAAGATGAAAGCTTTATTGATCAAGGTGGGGTTCTGTGACGCCTTTGTCTGGTCGTTGAACACAAACGAAGTACGCCAAGTTGCAGCTATGGCGAACTTTAATCTAAACAAAACCCAAGGTCTAAACGGTGCCCTAAGGGCTGTATATATGGAGGAAGAGGGGGGGAATTTCGTGGCCCTTGGTGGAGGGGTCCAAAATCAACCCGATCTCTTGTTTCCCCACACATACGGACTCTAAAAATAGCCTATACTTATGTATTCCTTAATTACATGGGCCTGGCCCAATAATAAGGTGACGCAGCACCTAGAATAGCCTCTAGACGAAATTTATGAAGTGGCATCTTGTATATTTCGTCCAAGGCTTCATGCACCCATTATGGTGGCTTCAAAGTCCTGAAATCATCACTTGTAACTCCGTTCTTGTTCCCCTTGCGCATGGCATCATCTCCATGCTTGTTCTTGCTCCAATGTTCATCCTTCTCCAAGCTAGGCCCTTCATTTGTAAGCAAAACAAATGTATCCAATTTAGGCAACATCATATTCTCATGAACATTAGAATCATTACCAAGAAACGAAAGTACCTGATAATTTAATTGGCGTGCGCGAGCTCTAGTAATTGGTCCCGTATATGTAGCAGTAGGGGCTGTGGGTGTAACAATGGTATTGATGTCCTCATCATCCTCCCCTTCTTGAAATGAAGTCGTCCTCGACGGAAGCTCATCTTCCTCACCCAAATAAGGCTTCAAATCTGCAATGTTAAAAATGGGACTAACCCCAAAATCTGCATGCAGCTGAAGTTTATATGCATTATCATTTAACAGCTCAAGAGGTGCAGCAATGGTGCTGAAATCTCTCACAAAACGCCTATAGAATCCAGCAAGGCCAAGAAAACTCCTCACTTGTGTGACCGTTTTGGGCTGCGGCCAACTCTCAATAGCTTCAATCTTGGCTTTATCAACTTCAATTCCCAGTGGAGTAACAACATAGCCAAGAAAAGACACTCGGTCGGTGCAAAAGGTGCACTTCCCAAGGTTACCAAATAAACGTGCATCACGTAGAGCAATAAAAACAGCACGTAAATGCTCCAAATGTTCCTCCAAAGTTCTGCTATAAATCAATATGTCATCAAAGTAAACTACCACAAATCGTCCAATGAAAGCACGTAAAACTTCGTTCATTAATCTCATGAAAGTACTAGGTGCATTAGTTAACCCAAAAGGCATGACTAACCACTCATATAATCCAAACTTAGTTTTAAATGCTGTTTTCCATTCATCCCCCAATTTCATACGAATTTGATGGTATCCACTACGCAAATCAACTTTGGAGAATATTGTAGAGCCACTCAATTCATCAAGCATATCATCTAGCCTAGGAATAGGATGACGGTAACGAATAGTAATATTATTAATGCCTCTACAATCAACACACATACGTGATGTACCATCCTTTTTCGGCACTAGAATAATATGAACAACACAAGGACTAAGGGATTCACGTATATAACCTTTGTCGAGAAGCTCTTGTACTTGACGCATAATCTCCTTCGTCTCCTCTGGATTGGTACGGTATGGCGCACGGTTTGGCAGTGAAGCACCGGGAATTAAGTCAATCTGATGCTCAATCCCTCGAATAGGCGGTAATCCCGGTGGCACGTCTTGTGGAAAGACGCCAGCGAACTCCTGCAAAATGTTAGTGACAGCAGGAGGCAAAGAGGAAGGCACGTCCTCGAATGAAAATAATGCCTCTTTGCACACAAAAGCATAGCAAACAGATTTGCTGAAATCTAGCTCATCAATATCAGATTTGGTGGCAAATAAACATGCACTTTTCAATTTAATTTCAGAAAGAACACTAGATGGTTTATTATTAGGCTTCATTTGTTGCTCAAATTCTTTTGCCACAATCTGATTTTCACTCTTATTCTTCTCCTGTTTTGCTTTATTAGCTCTATTAATATCATCTTTCAAAATGGAATCAGGAGTCATAGGAAGCAAAGTAATATTTTTATCCTTATGAACAAGAGTATACTGATTGTTTCTACCATGGTGTACAGATTTTTTATCAAATTGCCATGGTCTACCAAGTAATAAGGAACATGCTTGCATAGGCACCACATCACAATCAACATAATCAGCATATGTAGAGATACTAAAATGCACAAGAACAGTACGTGTTACCTTAACCTTGCCGCTGTTGTTGAACCATTGGATGTAGTAAGGATGTGGATGTGGTCTTGTGTTGAGAGAAAGCTTCTCCACCATCTCCATGCTAGCCAAGTTGTTGCAGTTCCCTCCGTCTGTGATGACGCGCACAGAACGTTCCTTCACAACTCCCTTGGTATGGAACAAATTGTGCCTCTGATTTTGCTCAGCTTGTGTGACCTGCACACTCAAAACACATTGAGCAACTAAACATTCATACCTGTCAGCGTCTTCAGGAGCCATGTATTGCGTCTCATGATCAGAATCATCTCCACCATGTTCTTCACGTGTAATAAGAGCCAAAGTCTCCTCATCATAGTCACTAGCGGACTCATACCCACCATCCCCAGTAGCAATCATCACACGCTGAGATTTGCATTCTCGCGCATAATGACCTCTTCCTTTACAACGACGACAAATAATATCACTTGTGTGCCCTGTTGATGCCATGGAAGAAGAAGAGCTCTGTGTAGGTCCGGCAGGTGCGCTCTTGGCAGATAGTGGTGGTTGTGCCTGCTTTCTTGTATCACGGCTGGAGGTGGCACCTGATGGAGGTGCTGGTGTAGTGGAAGTAGAAGATGCACGCGGTGTCCATGAGGAAGGTCGACCTGCAGAAAAGTTAGTGCGTGCCATTGCTTGTCGATCCTGCACTTCACGTTCAGCTTTACAAGCAAGATGGAATAAACGAGTGATATTAGTATACTCCTTATAGTCTAGAATGGTCTGAATCTCTCTATTTAATCCACCCATAAAACGTGCAAGCATAGCTTCATTCTCCTCAACAATACCACATCTAATCATGCCAGTTTGTAATTCCTGATAATATTCTTCTACAGAATTTTTTCCTTGTCTTAAACGCTGCAATTTTTGAAGCAATTCACGTTGATAATATGGTGGAACCCAACGAGTATGCATAGCAGTTTTCAAAGCAGCCCAGGTAGAGGGAATAGGATATAATCTACAATGTTCAGACCACCATACACATGCAAAACTAGTGAAAGCACAAACAGCAGCAGCAACCCGTCTCTCCTTAGGATATTGTAAACATGTAAATCGTTGTTCAGTTTCTAACTCCCAAGTAAGATATATATCAGGAACATATCTACCCTCAAATGGTGGAATATTCAATTTCAGTTTAGGAATATGGACATCATCTCGTACCCGAGGTGGTGGTGCAGGCCTACCATTACGAATATATACCTGAGGTCGACCTGCTGGTGGCTGCACGTAGTTTGGATTTTGATCAACCTCATCCTCATAATCGCCTGCATACTCATCATCCTCCTGGGTACCAGCAGCAGGAGTAGCACGAGCCGAAGAAGCATCAACAACAGGAACAGCAGCACCAGAAGTTTGGCCATCCTCAATACGAACACGCTTCGCTCGTCCATACTGATTCGGAAGGAGGCGTTATTGTTGTTGTTGCAGAGGTGCGATAGGTGCAGCCGGCAGTGGTGGTGGAAAACGCTCAAGCAATTCATTTAACTTGCTATCAAACTTTGTTTTGAACGTCTTCTCAATGCCATCTATCTTCTCCATGGCCTCGTCAAATCTGTTGAGCACATCTTGCACCTGTCCACTCATCATTTGCTGAAATTTATCATGTAGCTGTTTGTTCGTCAGGTTCTCCCAATCAGTTTCATCGGCTTGTGATCCTACCATGGTTAGCAGTAAATAGAAACACACAAGAATATGATCCTACAGACTACTAAGAAGTGGTGGTGGTGTATCACAAACCCGTCAAGCAAATCTCAAATTCTTACCAGTTCTTACCCAGCGGCAGGTGGTGATCAGCAACCGTTGTAGTCAAAACTCTCAAAGCTTTGATAGAGTGATTACCAGGGAGATTCAAACGCACGACGTAGATGTATGTGGAGCTGGGAAGGCTTATAATATGGTAGCAAAAAAAAGGATCAGCAATAATCAATTCAGAGATGCAAAGTTGAATAAACGCTCAATGACGGTACTGTACTGGTCCTAGGCTAGACTGTACTGGAGACGCGAGCCTAGAACACTAACAAAATCACGGCGCTGCACGTAAACAAGGGAAAAGCACACTCTAGATTTTTTTTTCGCTCTTTTTTTGCGCTGCTTTTTTTTGCGCTGCTTTTTTTTGTGAAAAATCACTATAATGGCGAGTGTCTCAAAACTCTTCCCAGGTCAAACTGACAAGATGGGCACGAAATTTTTTTGACCAATTTTTTTTTCCGACTGCCCGGACCCAAAAACTGGAAACGGGTCAAAAAACTTTCTATAACGGCGACTGTCTCAATATGCTTAGAAACACCTAAAAATAGGATAGCCAGAAAATTTTTCGACAAGTGCGTTTTCGAAAAATTTTGGGCCTAAACGGAGGGTGGTTTCCGGACTCTTTTTTTTTCCGAAACCTACTCCGTCAAGGAAACACGAATCGGAATCTAGATGGATCTCGAAGACAAACCTAATATGACAAGAACTCGGATTGGTGGTGGATATATGGTGGTAGATGGCAGCGGTGGTGGTATATGAGAGCGGTGGTGGTATATGGATACGGATTCAAAGCGGTGGCGGATAAGCGGTGGTGGTAGATGGTAGGGGCGATGATGATGGTGCGGTGGCGGCTTGACAACTTATGACCAGAACTCGAAACTCTAAAAGACTAGACTCTAAGACCAGCAACTAGACACGACGATGCAACCGCAAATTCAACAAAGCAAAACCCTAAAAAGATTATGCAATGGCTCAGACTGGTTCGGATATGATGAACTAACCCTAATTATTTTTTTGTGGCTTTTTCGTGGACTATAGGTATGAAGAAAAGACTCGATCTAAACTATGAAAAACTGTAAAATCTCACCGAGCAACCTGGAAATCTGATACCACTTGATAGAGGCAAAGGTGTCTTGTCTTTCGATGAGATGATAGATTTCGCTTTGGTGGAAGTCGACTTTGACGATCCGACTACGAACGTGCGTGGACGTCGCGCCTTAGCAATCGCTAAACCAACTCCGAGAGGTTATTGACCACGCCGGAGCACGATCAACCTGACCACGAGGGTCTGTTTCCTGCGAGCAAATGAAGAACAAGCAAGAAACTGAGATTGCAATCTGGATATTGTGAATATAAGATGAAAGCTTTATTGATCAAGGTGGGGTTCTGTGACGCCTTTGTCTGGTCGTTGAACACAAACGAAGTACGCGAAGTTGCAGCTATGGCGAACTTTAATCTAAACAAAACCCAAAGTCTAAACGGTGCCCTAAGGGCTGTATATATGGAGGAAGAGGGGGGAATTTCGTGGCCCTTGGTGGAGGGGTCCGAAATCAACCCTATCTCTTATTTCCCCCACACATACGGACTCTAGAAATAGCCTATACTTATGTACTTCGAAATTACAAGGGCCTGGCCCAATAATAAGGTGATGCAGCACCTAGAATAGCCTCGGGATGAAATTTATGAAGTGGCATCTTGTATATTTCGTCCAAGGCTTCATGCACCCATTATGGTGGCTTCAAAGTCCTGAAATCATCACTTGTAACTCCGTTCTTGTTCCCCTTGCGCATGGCATCATCTCCATGCGTGTTCTTGCTCCAATGTTCATCCTTCTCCAAGCTAGGCCCTTCATTTGTAAGCAAAACAAATGTATCCAATTTAGGCAGCATCATATTCTCATGAACATTAGAATCATTACCAAGAAACGAAAGTACCTGATAATTTAATTGGCGTGCGCGAGCTCTAGTAATTGGTCCCGTATATGTAGCAGTAGGGGCTGTGGGTGTAACAATGGTATTGATGTCCTCATCATGAGTAGTAGTGTGTAGGGACTCTTGAGGAAAGTTTACGTACTTAAACATTATGCTTAAAATAAAAGTTGTAATCCCCTTGTAGTAGTATGTTTATGAATGGCTGCATGAAATGATTGTCCAGTACTTCAAATATTTGAATCGGGGTGAATGTAATCACTTGCTGCATCCTATTTGATTGACCGGAGATGCTAATAGGAAAGCAAAGCAAATAGGAAAAGTATGTGCTGCTACTTTTGCTTATCCTCCGCACACAAGTAAAGCGGAGCATCCTATTTTGATTTCTTCATTCATGATGCATAAAATTCTGGTATTGTGTTCATATAGCTAATCTGCTGGTGTTGTGCATAAAATTCCAGGATCTTTGCGTGTAAGTTCTGGCTGTAGTGCCTATCTTTAGTAAGATTAAATTGCTACTATTACTGATGAATGGTTGAGTTCTACTATTATTGATGAATGGTCCTATAGTGTTTAAAACTGGTAATTATGATGCATTGGTCGTCCATATGGCCTTCTTTTTTAATGCATATATATGATGTATTTGATAGGCCTTGATCTCAACCTCTCAAGTTTATGTTCCCTGGTGTGTAGTTAACTTGTCATTTTTCTTGGCAGGCGTGTAATGAATTTATTAGAATTTTTCTCCTATTGCCATGTACAGTATGTAGCAAAAAGGTCTATATTACTGAGGATGTATAATGTAGAAGTATAGAAACCGTAAATTCAAGCTTCTGCTGTAGCATGCTCAATATATATTGTTATAGAATAGTGTTCTACAAAAGGTTGAAACACCATGGTCTCAGTCATTTGTAGGAAGTAGAAACACTAAGGATGACATGCACTTCACCGTTTCATTCGTTTTTTCCAATTTAATTTTGTGGATAGTAAATTTGCGATTGTATGCCCTTTGTGAAAAAATTGCATTTTACGTTTCCGTGCCCTGTAATGCTGAAGCATGGTTCTCTGATATTCTGCACCACTGAAAGGCTGTTATCTTGTATAAATTTGGCTTTTGGCAGGTAATCCTTTTCCCTGCCATGTTCGGATGCATCACTCTGATGCTGATGAAGGGTGAGATCTTGGTCGACACTATGGAGAAGACCCTGAAGCCTGGTGTGTTCCTCAAATCGGGACTGATAGAAACCGAAGGGCCACTCGAAGCTGTCAAAGGGCACTTGTAGAGCTTGTGGTTGTGATTACACTTGTAGAGACTTGTATAGCTTGTGGCTGTGATTACCATTGTATCTAAGTTATATGATGTAACAGACTTATTTTGGCTGTTATTTCAAGTATTATCTTATTTGAAGTATTATCTGTGCTTTCTGGTTGTTTTGATTTGAATATTGGTTATTTATTTACCGGTGAATTGAAAATATGGACCCACATATTAGAACATGACAATCGGGACCCATTTGAGTACTGGACCCATCTCCTAGAAAAATACGAACCGTTGAGCCAGAAAGGCCTCGACCCAAAAACAAAAAAGGTTGAAATATTAGGCCAGGCCCATGTAGTAGACCAGAATGACAAAAAAAATGATAACTAAAAAGGCTGAATTATTGGGCTCAGCCCATATAGACACTGAATTGGACCGGGCTAAAACTTGTGCCACATCAGCTTGCCACGCTGGATGCCTACCTGGCCTGGAGAGGTTGCTAGTGACCAAAACGCCACACTAGACGTACTTTGGTCATAAACGTCTACGACCATTCCAGAAGAAAGGTCGCTATAGTCAGTTTACGACCGCCAGCTTTTGACCTTATGTTTTTGGTCACAAAAAGGTCACAAATTGAAAACAGTGACCATTTAGTGACCAATAGCGCTGGTCACAAGTTGACATATTTCTTGTAGTTGTGGCTAGCTAGTTGGGCTAGTTCGACCGATTAGCTAGGGCGCCGCCACATTTGTTTTTTCACCCCATTTTTTATCTACTTGCCGGCAGGTAAATTTAAATATCCACCACAACGTTGCTCTGGTGTTTGGGTGCGGTAGGATTTTTAATTTTTGATTGTCGGGAGCAGGCGCGGCAGCAATTAGTCACGACGACTCCGCCTGTAAAACCCACTGCTCCCTAATGTGAGAAGTAGTCGACTGGTGTTTTACCATGGTGAAAACCAAAAGATTCCCCGCTCCTCGGCTGGCTCCCTCCGCATTCCCGTAGATTGCATTGCCTCTCAGCTGTTTTGCCTCCTTTGCTTCCTCTCCCCATTGCTTCTAACCTGGTGCCATGGCGGCGCAGCAGATAACGGAGTGCAAGGTGAGGCGCCTGACACAGGAGCTGCATGCTAAGGATGCGGAGCTCAGGGCCAAGGACGTGGAGCTCAGTGAGCTCAAGGAGGAGAGGAGTGCCATGCTCCTCCGTTATGTGCGGGAGTTCACGGAGCTTCAAAAGCGGCATGCGTCCACCACAAAGATGCTCGACGCATCGGCGGCATTGCTGCAGAAAGTGGGAGATACGATAGGCCGTCAGGGGAGCGGGCTGGAGCGCGAGCGGGCCGATCGTGACGAGGTCCAGGATCACCTCAGCCACTTGGTGAACCAAGTTGCCACGCATGTTGCGGCTGCACGATGCCTACCATCATGCCAGCGCGACGATGGCGGCCGTCGGGCTGAACCTGTTCGACAACCCGGTCGACTTCAACGAGCTGCGGCTTCCTGACCTAGTCTCCTTCTTCACCTATATCTTCGAGGAGCTGAGCCGTCTCCGTGCGATGGTGCGGGCTGAGCTAGACAAGGAGGGGTTGGGGGCTGCTGTCGCCGTTGCCAGGCGAATCCTTTCAGGGCTCCGTCACCAGAATCCATTCGTGCCATTGGACGCCGTCTTTGACGAGCTGGCTCCCGTCGATGGGACCCGGCTCTGCAGGCAGTTGCACCCTGCATCATGAACGTCATGCGCCTCGAGAAGCAGAGGGACTTCAGTGGTGTTTAGGCGCCCTCTGCATGGGCATGTCCATGTCTCGGTGCAACATGACTGTTGGATCAAACTCAGACGCTGCAGATCAGTCATTGTAGCACAAAGCGTGTGGGTGTGTTTGGTTGCATTCTCATCTCAATATAGTTGTTTCCTCTTCGTGTATTTTTGTTAACCTACTAGTGTGGACTCATGCACCCTTCATGCACTCTGCCAAACACCCAAAAGTGGGTCGAGAAGGGAACTTTTGCTCCCATCCCGTGCACCCTTCTTACGCCCTGCCTAACACTATTCGTGCTTCATATGGTTCATGTTTCGTGGAGTACTATAGCACCATACTCTCCGTGCACTATAGACCTAGTTCTGTTAACATTGATCTCACCGTTCATTCTCGACCAGACAGTCGAAAAAGCGGTACTATGTTACATATAGTTGACATGCGCACAACATCATTTGTTATCGTCATATCTTACTACACTAGCAACAAGATTATGTAGTACTGACGTATGAACCACTGCACATGCCTAGTAGTAGGAGCACCGTGTATGTTCAAGTGGCTGTCGTGTTTCACACTCCTCTGTCGTAAGAGTGGAAACGCTTGCTGTAATCATTTTTTTCTTCAGAAAAACAGTGGACATGCTCTACTGTGCGGATCCTCCTCCAGCCATGCACTAAATTACTCACTTTCGCTGACGTGTGGGACAGCCAGCACCTGGGTCCACCAGCCATGCACTAAATTACTCCGTAGTAGAGTGACGGTAGACTACCCCGATCGAAGCGCCACAGTAATGCCCAATGAGCCGTCAAATCACAAAACCCACTCCTTTCTAGTAGTAAGTTGGACGGACGAAGCAACCATCATTTCACTCTTCTCTCTCAGCTTCTTTTCTTGAAGAAAACCCCCACTCGCTTCGCTTCTCCCTCATCTAGTTCCTCCTTTCACTCTTCTCTCTCAGCTTCCTCTCCTGGATGGACGCTGGAGCACCGGCCGACATGATGTCTTTGGCTCTGGCCAAAACCGTCGAGGCTCATGGTACGAAGAAGTGCAAGCACCCCACTGAGACTACCGCAGACAAGCTCAAAACCATCGCCCTCTACAAGCCCCCCTCTCCAGGATCCCTCATTAAGCAAGTCCAGGTAATGTCTCTTGTTGACGATCTTTTTCTCGATCTTGATCGTGTTTTTTCATCTAACACGCAGTACTAGTACTGGTAGTACTAGTTTCTGGGTGATCTTGCATGTGATTTTAGTGTGCCAAATGATGGTTCTAAATTCCTCTTTTGACCAAAACATGCGAGACGTTGACACTGATTTCTTATAGATTACTTTCAACTACTCCCTCTGTCCCAAATTTCTTGTCTTAGATTTGTCTAGATGCGGATGTATGATACATCCGCATCTAGACAAATCTAAGACAAGAATTTTGGGACGGAGGGAGTACTTTATGAACATCAATGCTACCTTTGAAGAGGGTATATTTTCCTCAGTAACTTATGTTATGAATATTGCAAGTAATCCCTCTGCTCTCATGCCTTTGAAGACATGTTCTAGTTTCTTTGTTCACTCATTTCTGTGCGTATATGTAGTCATATATGGAGTATAATATCAAAAATCATCTTATATTTCTGAACGGAGGTAGTAATAAAATATGGTTTCTGTTTTAATTAGAACTAGGTCCGTTGTGGAGATGAAGTTCTCAAAGTCATGCCGTGTGAGCTGGAAGACCTGGGGATGAGTTCTACTGCTAAACTATCCAGCTGCTGTGTCCTTGTCACCATGTGTCCTGAACTAGTGTTTTCCTGTAGCATTGTTGTCAGGCGTGCTCTCGAGGCTGTACTTGACAACAACAATTTCCTGGATGTGCCTTCGATTACGAAGGGTGTGGTTCTTGTAAAGCTTCCCAACAAATCTAATGCGGCCTGTCTTCATCATCATGTTTATGAGTGGAAAGACCACTCTGTTAGGTTCTCCAAGGTTGACGAGATGGTGATGGTGCATGTAGACATCTCTCACGAGGTCCATGGCCTAGTCAGTTATGCGGGGTTCATCCCGTAGGTCTATGGCAAGAAATAGTCTGCAGAGTTTAATTAGTGCAACTTTTCTTGTCTGTAGTAAGTACTATTGTTTAGTACTTGATTTGTGTTTGTGAACCCTGTATTGTTTATTAGTACTGCCGCTTTTGGTGTGTGGTCTGTCCTGCGAACGGTCTATGTTAATGTCTGTCCACTCAATTTAGTCTGTATATTTTGAAGTATCCAGATCATCTTTTTTGTGAGGACGGTTTATCAATTATGGTTACACTCTAATTTCTGTATGCATTGCAGGGGTTATCACACCCACCAGGATTTCCAGTCCCATGGATGTTCGGTCCATATGATTTGTCACGACCTTTGGACTGTCCTGCTTGTGGGAGTAGGCGGGGCCCCTGCATGCCACCCGTAGTTGGACGATCAATCTTCTGTTTGGTACTTCAACATAGTGATTTCCTGGTAAGGATTCACTCGTGTCACATCAAGTAAATCTTATTGATTTACTGTCTAAATCTTATTGGTTTAATTTCATGTTTTCTTTCTTTTCCTGCAATTTTATGGTGCAGGTTTTGCCATGTGACATTCATCACAGAATAAACCGTTTGGTTTGCTCTACGATGGCTATTTTTGCAAGTTTCACTTCTTATGTCGTGTTAGTAACGAAGGCACTGTCCATCACTTATATTACGGGAAAAAATTGGACCAGTCTGTTGTCTGAGTACAAGCTGAATCCCTATGATGAACTGCAGTTTGGTTTAACAAAAACGCTACAATTAGTCCTTCTCGCGTTTAAAAGAAATTAAGAAAAAAAGCTGGATCACGGTCACGGATCCTAGTCAAGTTAGAAAGCTGATCATAGCAGACCAGACATGATCACCGCTGTCTCGCACATCGGTACCACCTTCAGCAACGGATCGAGCATCGGCAGTTGCTCTAGCACTGACAGTGGCAACAACTCAGTCTGATTCAGCTGAGGATTGGGCACCAACCGCGTCAGCGGATCAGTCTAATCTACCGGAGGATCGGGCATCGACACCGACACCTGCTCCGACACCGGCACCAGCTCTACAAGGAGCACCATCTCCGGCAGCAGCAGCGGCTTCGGCACCTGCACCAACACTTGCACTTGCATCTGCTCCGGCCTGTGCAGCGGCAACAGAACGAGCAGTTGCACCGGCAACAGACTGGGCTGCAGTTCGCACTTCATATACCAAAGTTCTTACAAAAACCGACATGTCCATCTTCTTGGTAAGAATTGGCCGCCTAAGTGCTTCGTTCTTTTTTTCTTTCTGTGTTGTTTCACATGATTCACTGTGTTGATCTAACTATTTGGGTATGTCTTATTGTTTGCAAACAGAGTATTCCTAGATCAACGAGGGAGTCGTTCAACAATATGGGCGGCCGCGGCCAAGTTTCTCTTACCATGTGCAACCTTGGTGTGAATGAACCTGCTCAATATACCATAAGTACAAAGGATGGTCGCATGATGATTGATGCTAAAGGATGGTCAAGGTTCAAATCTAAATCATATCTTGCGGTAGGGGATGATGTCAAAATCGAACTTTCTTGGCAAGGAGAGCTGGTCCAAATCAACTTTGAAATTCTTCAGTAGCAGCACGCAACTGCCGACCTGATCTATCCTCCGAGAGATTTTGATGTAATAATCTGGCATGGTGAAACAAGTGTCCTGTGTGTATAAGTAGTACTACAGTATTATTTATCACATGGTATATCATTGATAGAATTGCAACTCTCATTGCTGGTTAGGAACTGTCGTTCGATTTCATTCCAACAGCTGTCGTGCTTTATTCAATTTTGTGTATTCGCCTTGCGACAACATCTAAAACTAGTGCCGTACCGATCGCTTGCAATATGAAAAGCACTGAGGTAGAACACATGGGCTCCCAAACATGCAGGGTGGGCCTGCGGCCCAAAGTCCAGAACCGTGAGCCTATCTGAGTATTATATTCTCAGCTGAACCCCCATAAAAAAAGCTGAACCCCCATAATGCCCGTGCGTTGCACGTAACATCAAGATGCATTTGTATGAGTATTTTATCTTGTGAGAGAAAAGGATGAACGAGGGAAGGCCTTATTTGCAAATGTGGAGAGGTGTGTGGGTACCTTTTTGCAAAATTGCCATAGTTTCCTTCCTATCCGTCAGATATAAGTCGGACGGCCTATATTGCAGGATGGCAGGCACACCATCATCACCAACTCGTCTATATTGTGTTAAAAACAACTCTGTTTTTTATAATTATATATGTTATATATATTCCCCTTGATTTTTCTTATGTATAAAGTTGTGATATAAAAGATTTATATATTTCTTTACAGAGGGAGTATCTCTCTATCAAAAATATATTTATGTGTAACTAGTTACTCCTGTCTTTCAACTTCCTTTCGCTGATATGTGGGGCAACCGACAACGGGGTCCACGTGCCATATGCATAATTTAGAGTGCACAACTGTACTGTAGACACACCCCGGTCGTAGCGCCGCAGTAATGCCCAATGAGCCGTCAAATCACAACCCCCCTTTCCAGCTTTAGCAGTAAGCTGGACGGACGAAGCGGCACTATTTCATTGTGCCTGAATCCCCTTCTCCCTTATCTGCTTGTTCAGAGAAAAACCCCTCTCGGCGATTGCATAGGGTTTTCTCATGGAGAACCAGGTACGAATTCTTCATCCATCCCCGATAAATCCAAGTCCCTTGGTCGCAGGTAATCCTAGGATGGCAGCCGCCGCCGTTGATGCATTTTTCTTCCTATTGAATCTAGTGTGTTTCATTTGCAGTGCCCAAAGTGCGAGGACCCTACAGGTTTCTGCGCCCTCGGCGAGACGCCACACTTGTTCCTTCTCATCCTAACACATGATTTTAAAATGCGCATAGTATGTTCCTAGAATCCTCTTTTCTATCCGGGAGGGTGGTGTTTTTTTGAACATGCTGTCGACTAATTTGGAAATTTGGATTGCTATATTTGGATAAAAGGTACTACTAGTACGATGGTCAACACTGACGTGAAGGAGGAAGTTATTTCTAAATTTTGATAGGGAATACATTGTGTTCTCATATTATTTTTCCTGCAGTGCATTATTTGCTCTGCTAGAACACATGTACTCAAGATGCTCGGCCTTGCCATAACTGAATACACTAGTCTAATGGTCACAGTGAAGACAAGCCATGGATATAAGTTGCGAGTTGGGTCATGAACCAAGAAGATCGCTGCTTTTTTATGACCGAACTTGGATAAACTTTCTCATGTGTTACACACTGAAAGTTGGCGCACAAATGTTGATGGAAATAGCAGAACCTGGTCTCATCTTCACTGCGATCTTCCACCCCGACGTTGTTCCAATTGTTCATCCATGTTAGTTTTGTATCTGGTTCTTGCTTGTTGCATCGATTACTTCTTAATCCACCTATTCTGTCTAACTAATCACAATTTAACTTTAGAAGTAGCAACGAATCTCTCATGATGATGCTACTTCTAACTAATATTTTCTTATAATTGGTGGCACATGTAGGTTTTTTCAGAGTTAAGCAAGCTGCTCGTTTGTTATTCTGTAATAACTCGGCTGATACTGATGGCACTAAAATTTACTGGGATGACATCCACAAGTTCCTACACTTTATTGATCGTATTGAGGTCCTTGTGGGGCGTTTCAATGGTGGAAGGCCATGTGGGATATGTGTGCCACTGCTGCACTCGTTGAACAGGTCCAACTGTGTCGAGAAACTTATGGTACGAGCTGTTTTCTGTTATATATGTTGTTGATAAACTATTGCTTATACATAGTTTTACAGCTGTGATCTTCTTGAAACAGAAACTGCCCAGTTCTATTGTTCCTATACAGATGCCTGACCATGGTCGGGTCAGACTTGCGCTTGGTCACAACATGATGTTTATGTCGACATACTCCATTCCCCTTGGAGGTGAAAAGGTACTTATTCATGGGTGGTCTCAAATAATGAAGGCCCGTCCATCTTGGAGAATAGGACAGAAGATTATGTTCATGCTTTTCCATGGCTCTAAAGCAAATATCCTGTTTATTGACCACATTGCGAGATGAAGCCGCTTTCAGAAGGTTGTGGATGTGCGGGGTGGTGCCTGGGCCTTGTCCTGGGGCTTGGCGGCCTCACCCTTGGTTAACTGTAGGCAAAGTAGCACTGTTCGAGGCATGCTTTGTACGGTTGAACCTGTATAAGTACTCATACTGCTTTCAGCTTTGGTTGTTAAGTGCCCCTGCTGGTTTCAGTTAAGGTTGTCAAGTACTCCTGCTGCTTTTACAGTCTGTCGTGTTTCTTGAGTCTTGTCTTCCACCAGCCGCCAAAACCAAATCAGCGCCGGTGGGGCCGCCTGCTGCCGCCTCCCACGGCTGGCTGCGCCTCAGCACACGCATCGCCACGCCACCGTCTCCTAAATCGTTAACGCCGACGTCCTCCGCACGCTTTGGTGTGCTCGCCGTGGCGCCGCCCTCTCGCATTGTCAACATGGTCAACAATCAACAGGAATCAGCAGAAGTACGTGGAGAGGATGACAGTAGGGGCCCACCATGTCAGCGTATGGAAAAATAAAATGCTTCCTCCTAGTGTTTTCCTGACATCTGGGACCCGCGACATTGTGATCGTATATAGTCAATACACAAGATAACAACACAAGATCGGCTGACACCTTGGACGTAGCTGCTCGAGCAGTATTTTTTTTGTTATTGTTGAGACGGAGCAGGGTTTGAACTGGGTTGTGGCCCGTCTAGCCCAGGCTTATATTTTATGTTCACCATGTGACCATCCCAGCTATTTTTTCTTTGTGAAAATGAGCCCAGTTTATATTTTCTGAAGAATACCCAATCCAAGCCTACTTATTTTTCTACGCCCTGATGGCCTGCAACTCTTTCAAGATGCCTAATCTTGAAAGTATATGAAATGGTTTGTAAATATAAAAACATATGACAAATTGGCAATTACTTTATAATTTATGATTTTTTTCACATTTTTAGATTCCTATTTCATTGGGCATTAACATAATTAAATATATCTTCAAAGTACTTTAAATCTGGCTCAATATTTCGGTATTAAAAATAGTTTGGAACCCACGGAAATATGCGAAATTGGCCCTGGCCAACCAAAAAAACCACTGCAATAAATTGCATAAGAAGTTGCAATGAGCTATATATAAATTATTAAAAAAAGACGGAGTGGTCTGACTTGTGGGCCTGTTAAGTTGACACGTATGAAAGATTTTTTTAGTTATTATATACGTCAACAGCGATTCTAGCAAACGTAACCGTTGGATGACAATCCAACGACCGTCGTGTTTCTTCAATCTCTGCTCTTCTTGCTCCAGCCACAAAAGTAGCACCGACGGGACCGCCTGCTCCCGCCTCCCGTGGCCAGCTGTGCTGCCGCGCAGGCCTTAGCGCCCCTACTACTCCCACCGCTGGCCAAGACATCCCTCTACTCACCCACACCCCCTGTTATTCTGCAGCGATGACAGCCTCACACCGCAGCCGAACTAGTGAACCCTCGTACTCCTCTCCGCGCGGGCTTCCACTACCGCGTCTTCCCCGGCTCCGCGTCGTCACCTTCCTAGGCCTCGCCATCATCCACCGCCGTGGTGCTCTCGGCGCGGCATGGTCAATGTGGTCAAGGACCGGCTTCCATCGAAAGAGTACTGTACGTGGAGAGGCTCACAGCTGGGTCCACGGCAGCCGCAAGGAAGTGCCTCCTTATTACGCGGAAAATAATTATTCCTCCACCTGACAGCAGGGACCCACCGGATGGGCCAGCAGTATTTCACGAAAAAAATGTTTCCTCCTGACTGCTGGGACCCACCGGATGGGCCACCGTATTTCGTGAAAAAAACATTACCCCCGCTGTCAGCTCGGCCCACCAGAAATGCCTCCTTATTACGCACAAAAAAATGAATACCCCACTGCTAGCTAGGACCCACCTTGGTGGGAGGCTGACTTGTGGGCCTACTAAGTTGATTGGGACTGAGGCCTTTGTCAACTTTAGTCAATATGAACGATTCTAGCTCAAGTGACCATACGTTGTCCATCCAACGGTCGTAGTGCTTCTTCAACCTCTGGTCTTCTTGCTCCAGCCACCCAAAGCAGCGCCGGTCGTGCCGCATGCTCCTGCCTCCCGTGGCCGGATGTGATGCCGCGGAGGCCTCACCGCCCCCTACTACTCCCACCGCTGGCAAGGCCATCCCTCTATTCACCCACACCCCCTGTTATTCTGCGGCGACGGCAACCTCACACCGCAGCCGAACCAGCGAACCTTCATACTCCTCTACGCATGGGCATCCATTGTCGCATCTTCCCCGGCTCCGCATCATCCCCTTCCTAGGCCTCGTCGTCGTCTACCGCCCTGGTGCTCTCGGCGCAGCATGGTCAACGTGGTCAAGGAACGACTTCCATCGGACGTGGACTATACGTGGAGAGGCTGACAGTTGGGTCCACAAACGCAGCAAGGAAGTGCCTCCTTATTACGCGGAAAATAATGATTCCTCCACCTGACAGCAGGGACCCACCAAACGGGCCACTGTATTTCATGAAAAAAAACGTTTCCACCCTGACTGCTGGGACCCACCAGCTACATCTTCGCACGCAAGGAAATGCGTCCGAGCAAAAAAAAACGATTTGCCCCCCTGACTACTGGGACCCACCAGCTACATCTTCGCACGCAAGGAAGTGCGTTCGAAAAAAAACGATTCGCCCCTGACTTCTGGGACCCACCAGCTACATCTTCGCCAGCAAGGAAGTGCGTCCGGGCAAAAAAAATAAAAAATGGATTCGCCCCCCTAACTGCTGGGACCCACCAGCTACATCTTCGCACGCAAGGAAGTGCATCCGGGAAAAAAACGATTCGCCCCCATGACGGCTGGGACCCACCATCTACATCTTCGCACGCAAGGAAGTGCCTGACAGTCGAGACCCACTTGGTCGAAGCGTACGTAGCGTTGTCATTCTGGTCCCGAACGTGTACGTACATACTGGTGGATGTAGAGGCGCGCACGTGTCGTAGTAGAGGCGCGCACGTAGCATGTACACATACGCACCGCGGCCAGTGTGCAAGAGAGAAAATACGGCCATGTACGTACATACGGGCGGGGTCTCGAACGCCTACTCGCGCATACGTACGGCCAGGGCTCGTGTACATGGCTGGGTCAGAACGGAGAAACAACGTTGTCATCGTGTTCATGGGGAGCCAACCGGCTGGGTCGAAACGGAATGCGTCGCCGTGTTCATCGGGAGGGCTTGGACGGAATAGGCGATGGAAACGAGGGTTGGCGTACCGCAGAACGGAGGAAACGGCCATGTGTTCGACCAGCCATGTTCGAAACGGGATCTTGTTCATCGGGAGGGGTCTGGCGTACCGCAAAACGGGGGAAACGGACTTGTGTTGGACCTCCTACGGTCGAAACGGGGTCCTGTTGATCAGGAGGGGTGTGGCGTACCGCAAAACGGACGAAACATACTTGTGTTGGACCGCTACGGTCGAAACGTGGGTCCTGTTCATCGGGAGGGGTGTGGCGTACCGCAAAACAGGACTCCACGGGATACTGTTCATCTCCACCATCGACCTCCTCCAGCCTCCACGGGCTACTGTTCATCCACCGCCGACCTCCTCCAGCCTCCACCTGCGACTGTTCATCCACGGGCTCCTGTTCATCCAGCCTCCATCGCGCGCTACTCCACCGGCTACTGTTCAACCACCCCTCTCCACGGGCTCCTGTTCAACCACCCCTCCATGCGCTACTGTTCATCCACCCCTCCATCATCTACTGTTCATCCAGCCCTCCACGGGGTCATCCTATTCATCCAGCCCTCCACGGGGTCCCGTTCATCCAGCCCCAACCGGCTCGATCGATCGGG
>NC_041391.1:373015435-373142184 GCF_002162155.2 Triticum dicoccoides | reverse complement strand
CCGCAATGCTCACTGTTCATCCAGAGACAGCATCGATCAGCTTCAGTTAGTAGCAGTAGCGAAGGAATCGCTCGATCGGGTTCAGTTAACAGCCATCGATCGATCGATCGGGTTCAGTAACGCGTAGCCTGTAGTGCAATCGCTCGGGTTCAGTTAGGCGACGCCTCGCTCGGGTTCAGTTAGATCCCAACGCCTCGCACACACGCGCGTACGTGTACGAGAGAAACGCGCATCGCTCGGCCCCCAACCACCCACCATAACCAGAAACACCCTGAAATTTTCCTCGCCCTTGCTTCTACCACGGTTTTTCCGGCATGGACGGCCCAAACAATATCATGCAGCTGCGTCTCCTACCCGCCCAGGACGAAAAGCCCATTTTCTGTCATGATTTTTTGTCATAGAAGTAGGAGCCGACCACATCTATGATGATACCGGGTTTTGTCACAATTATCGTCATAGAAGTGTCATAAGTATGACAGAAAAAAATTCGTTCGGCCCAAAATGCCACGGATGTGTCTTTTCTTTGTAGTGCACCCAAGCGGCCAACCTCAGAGGCGCCAAGCTGGGGGGAGCAATCAGGCAGCACTTCCTGACGGCCTGCCGAGACCTTGGGGGCTTCGGCCTCAGGAGCCACGGGTCGTGTCCCCCCATCGACAACCGCCTCAGGGCGGGCGTCACAAGCTCCGTAGGATGACGCCTGGGGAGCCCCGTGCGATGTCAGCACCACGGCACCGGAGCCTCCTGCCTCAAGCGATGCTTGCCTCCCTGCAGCCGCTCCTGGGGCAAGATCGGTGTTGGTGGCGGGGAAGGGAGCCACGACGACGGGATTCTCATGAGGCCCCACAAGGCCAGCCGGGAGCAACCCCCATTCCTCGAAGTGAGGCATCTGTCTCACGAACTCAGCCCCGCCAGAGCAGAGATAGAGGAGGCTGCCCCATGCTGAATATCACCCGGCGAGGGGTAGCCTGTCAAGACCTCAAGCACCTTCTTCATCATTTCAGGAGCCAGCTCCGTCTCCTGGAGCCTCATGCGGTCCTAGTATCCGGCCAAGGCCCACATCGATCGGGAGTGGCGCTGGAGAGGAGCAACGCGACACTGGAGGAACTCCTTCACCACCCGGGGCGCAGTCACGCCGAGCTCTCTCAACCTCTCAAGTCGGCGCCAAATGAAGGAGAGCCGGGGGCTCACGAGCCTCTCGTGGCCCCAGCCCGGATTGGGGATAGCAGGCAATGTCGGATGTGGGAGCAGGGGCTGGGCACTCCGACATCCACATACAGCCACCGCATCTGGAACCCACTCGTGGAAGGTGGAAGGCCAAAATCGATCCCTGCTACCTCTTGAGCACTGCGTTGGTTTTCCCCGAAGAGGAGAGGATGATGGAGCAAAGTAGTGTAAGTATTTCCCTCAGTTTTTGAGAACCAAGGTATCAATCCAGTAGGAGACCATGCACAAGTCCCTTGTACCTACACAAAACGATAGCAACTCGCAACCAACGCTTAGGGGTTGTCAATCCCTTCATGGTCACTTACGAGGGTGAGATCTGATAGAGATGATAAATAATATTTTTGGTATTTTTGATAGATAGATGCAAAGTAAAAAGTAAGAGGCAAAGTAAAAACAAAGCAAGTAAATAAAGCGATAGAGATTGATATGATGAGAATAGACCCGGGGGCCATAGGTTTCACTAGTGGCTTCTCTCAAGAGCATAAGTATTCTACGGTGGGTGGACAAATTACTGTTGAGAAATTGACAGAATTGAGCATAGTTATGAGTATATCTAGGCAATGATCATGTATATAGGCACCATGTCCAAAACAAGTAGATCGAAACGATTCTGCATCTACTACTATTACTCCACTCATCGACCGCTATCCAGCATGCATCTAGAGTATTAAGTAAAAACAGAGTAACGCCTTAAGCAAGATGACATTATGTAGAGGGATAAATTCATGCAATATGATAAAACCCCATCTTGTTATCCTCGATGGCAACAATACAATATGTGCCTTGCAACCCTTTCTGTCACTGGGTAAGGACACCGCAAGATTGAACCCAAAGCTAAGCACTTCTCCCATTGCAAGAACTACCAATCTAGTTGGCCAAACCAAAAAGGATAATTCGAAGAGACTTGCAAAGATAACTCAATCATACATAAAAGAATTCAGAGAAGAATCAAATATTTTCCATAGATAATACTGGATCATAAACCCACAATTGAAATATTCTCATATTATTGGCTTGCTTATGTACTTAGCCAGTGCTACAAGACCTAACATCTCTTTTGCTGTTAGCAAACGGAGTCGGTTTGTCTCAAAACCAGGAGATGTGCATTGGAAAGCTCTAGAGAGAGTTTTGCGTTATTTGAAAGGCACTGCGAATTATGGAATTCACTACACCGGGCACCCAAAGGTGCTTGAAGGGTATAGTGACTCAAACTGGATCTCACATGCTAATGAGATAAAGGCCACGAGCGCATATGTATTCACTCATGGAGGTGGCGCTGTTTCTTGGAAGTCTTGCAAGCAGACCATCTTAACGAGGTCAAAAATGGAAGCAGAACTCACAGCACTAGATACAGCTATGGTCGAAGCAGATTGGCTTCGACCACTCTTGAATGACTTGCCGGTAGTTGAGAAACCTGTACCGGGTATCCTTATGAACTGTGACAATCAAACTGCGATCACTAAAGTGAGCAGCTCAAAGGATAACATGAAGTCATCAAGACACGTTCAGAGAAGGTTAAAGTCTATCAGAAAAATGAAAAACTCTGGAGTTATTGCATTGGATTATATCCAAACGTCTAAAAATATGGCAGATCCTTTTACTAAGGGTCTATCACGTAATGTGATAGATAATGCATTGAGGGAGATGGGTATGAGACCCACAATATGAGTTGTTCATAGTGGTAACCTATTCTGATAGGGGCAAAGGTGTCCCGTCTTTCGATGAGATGATGGATATCGCTTTGGTGGAAGTCGACTTTGACGATCCGACTACGAACGTGCGAGGACGTAGCGCCTTAGCAATCGCTAAACCAACTCCGAGAGGTTATTGACCACGCCGGAGCATGATCAACCTGACCACGAGGGTCTGTTTCCTGCGAGCAAACGAAGAACAAGCAAGAAACTGAGATTGCAATCTGGATATTGCGAATATAAGATGAAAGCTTTATTGATCAAGGTGGGGTTCTGTGACGCCTTTGTCTGGTCGTTGAACACAAACGAAGTACGCCAAGTTGCAGCTATGGCGAACTTTAATCTAAACAAAACCCAAGGTCTAAACGGTGCCCTAAGGGCTGTATATATGGAGGAAGAGGGGGGGAATTTCGTGGCCCTTGGTGGAGGGGTCCAAAATCAACCCGATCTCTTGTTTCCCCACACATACGGACTCTAAAAATAGCCTATACTTATGTATTCCGAAATTACATGGGCCTGGCCCAATAATAAGGTGACGCAGCCCCTAGAATAGCCTCTAGACGAAATTTATGAAGTGGCATCTTGTATATTTCGTCCAAGGCTTCATGCACCCATTATGGTGGCTTCAAAGTCCTGAAATCATCACTTGTAACTTCGTTCTTGTTCCCCTTGCGCATGCCATCATCTCCATGCTTGTTCTTGCTCCAATGTTCATCCTTCTCCAAGCTAGGCCCTTCATTTGTAAGCAAAACAAATGTATCCAATTTAGGTAGCATCATATTCTCATGAACATTAGAATCATTACCAAGAAACGAAAGTACCTGGTAATTTAGTTGGCGTGCGCGAGCTCTAGTAATTGGTCCAGTATGTATAGCAGCAGGGGCTGTGGGTGTAACAATGGTATTGATGTCCTCATCATCCTCCCCTTCTTGAAATGAAGTCATCCTCGACGGAAGTTCATCTTCCTCACCCAAATAAGGCTTCAAATCTGCAATGTTAAAAGTGGGACTAACCCCAAAATCTACAGGCAGCTCAAGTTTATATGCATTATCATTTATTTTCTCCAACACCTTAAAGGGACCATCAGCACGTGGCATTAGCTTTGATTTGCGCAAATCAGGAAATCTATCCTTACGCAAATGTAACCAAACAAGATCTCCAGGTGCAAACACAACATGTTTTCTACCCTTATCTCCAGTCAGTTTATATTTAGCATTCATACGCTCAATGTTTTCCTTAGTTAACTCATGCATTTTTAAAATCAATTCAGCACGTTCTTTAGCATCAAAATTAACCTTCTCCGAAGATGGAAGAGGCAACAAATCAATAGGTGCATGAGGTAGGAAACCATACACAACTTCAAAAGGGCACATCTTAGTAGTAGAATGCAATGAATATGAGGCAAGCATTCCTCCCACATTTTCTTATTATTCTTCAAAACAGCCCTAAGCATAGTAGACAATGTTCTATTGACTACTTCAGTTTGTCCATCAGTTTGGGGTGACAAGTAGTACTAAAAAGCAGTTTAGTCCCCAACTTAGCCCATAAACATCTCCAAAAGTGGCTAAGAAATTTAGTATCACGATCTGAAACAATAGTATTTGGCACACCATGCAAGCGAATAATTTCACGAAAGAACAAATCAGCAACATTAACAGCATCATCGCTTTTATGACATGGTATAAAGTGTGCCATTTTCGAGAATCTATCCACGACAACAAATATGCTATCCCTCCCCTTCTTTGTTCTAGGTAAACCTAAAACAAAGTCCATAGATATATCCTCCCAAGGAACACTAGGTACAGGCAAAGGCATATATAAACCATGAGGATTGAGTCGTGACTTAGCTTTTTGACATGTATTGCAGCGAGCAATAAAACGCTCAACATCCCGTCTCATCTTTGGCCAAAAGAAATGTGTAGCAAGTACGTCCTCCGTCTTCTTCACGCCAAACCTCCATGCGCCTCCTCCAACAACAAAAGATGAACAGAGCTAGCTGGAATGCATAGCTTGTTAGCACGGAACACAAATCCATCATTAACGACGAACTTGTTCCATGTTCTTCCTTCTTTACAATTCTGCAATACATCTTTAAAATCAACATCATGCACATATTGATCTTTGATGGTCTCCAAACCAAATATTTTGAAGTCAAGTTGTGAAAGCATAGTAGAGCGACGAGACAATGCATCAGCAATAATATTTTGTTTACCCTTCTTGTGTTTAATGACATAAGGGAAAGTCTCAATGAATTCAACCCATTTAGCATGTCTACGATTCAGTTTAGCTTGACTTTTAATATGTTTCAAAGATTCATGATCAGAATGTATAAAAAATTCTTTGGGCCATAAATAATATTGCCATGTTTCTAAAGTCCGAACAAGAGCATATAATTCTTTATCATAAGTAGAATAATTCAGACTAGGCCCACTCAATTTTTTTGAAAAGTATGCAACAGGTTTGCCATCTTGTAACAACACACCTCCTAATCCAATTCCACTAGCATCACATTCAAGCTCAAAAGTCTTATTAAAATTAGGAAGTTGGAGTAAAAGAGCATGTGTCAACTTATCTTTCAATACTGTGAAGGCTTCTTCCTGTGCGATACCCCAAACAAAAGGCACATCCTTCTTTGTAAGCTCGTTGAGAGGTGCAGCAATGGTGCTGAAATCTCTCACAAAACGCCTATAGAATCCAGCGAGGCCAAGAAAACTCCTCACTTGTGTGACCGTTTTGGGCTGCGGCCAACTCTCAATAGCTTCAATCTTGGTTTTGTCAACTTCAATTCCCTGTGGAGTAACAACATAGCGAAGAAAACATACTCGGTCGGTGTAAAAGGTGCACTTCCCAAGGTTACCAAACAAACGTGCATCATGTAGAGAAATAAAAACAGCACGTAAATGTTCCAAATGTTCTTCCAAAGATCTGCTATAAATCAATATGTCATCAAAGTAAACTACCACAAATCGTCCAATGAAAGCACGTAAAACTTCGCTCATTAATCTCATGAAAGTACTAGGTGCATTAGTTAACCCAAAAGGCATGACTAACCACTCATATAAACCAAACTTAGTTTTAAATGTTGTTTTCCATTCATCTCCCAATTTCATACAAATTTGATGGTATCCACTACGCAAATCAACTTTGGAGAATATTGTAGAGCCATTCAATTCATCAAGCATATCATCTAGCCTAGGAATAGGATGACGATAACGAATAGTAATATTATTAATGCCTCTACAATCAACACACATACGTGATGTACCATCCTTTTTCGACACTAGAATAATAGGAACAGCACAAGGACTAAGGGATTCGCGTATATAACCTTTGTCGAGCAGCTCTTGTACTTGACGCATAATCTCCTTCGTCTCCTCTGGATTGGTACGGTATGGCGCACGGTTTGGCAGTGAAGCACCGGGAATTAAGTCAATCTGCTGCTCAATCCCTCGAATAGGCGGTAATCCCGGTGGCACGTCTTGTGGAAAGACATAAGCGAACTCCTGCAAAATGTTAGTGACAGCAGGAGGCAAAGAGGAAGGCACGTCCTCGAATGAAAATAATGCCTCTTTGCACACAAAAGCATAGCAAACAGATTTGCTGAAATCTAGCTCATCAATATCAGATTTGGTGGCAAATAAACATGCACTTTTCAATTTTATTTCAGAAGCAACACTAGATGGTTTATTATTAGGCTTCATTTGTTGCTCAAATTCTTTTGCCACAATCTGATTTTCGCTCTTATTCTTCTCCTGTTTTGCTTTATTAGCTCTATTAATATCATCTTTCAAAATAGAATCAGGAGTCATAGGAAGCAAAGTAATATTTTTATCCTTATGAACAAGAGTATACTGATTGTTTCTACCATGGTGTACAGAATTTTTATCAAATTGCCATGGTCTACCAAGTAATAAGGAACATGCTTGCATAGGTACCACATCACAATCAACATAATCAGCATATGTAGAGATACTAAAATGCACACGAACAGTACGTGTTAACTTAACCTTGCCGCTGTTGTTGAACCATTGGATGTAGTAAGGATGTGGATGTGGTCTTGTGGTGAGAGAAAGCTTCTCCACCATCTCCATGCTAGCCAAGTTGTTGCAGCTCCCTCCGTCTATGATGACGCGCACAGAACGTTCCTTCACAACTCCCTTGGTATGGAACAAATTGTGCCTCTGATTTTGCTCATCTTGTGTGACCTGCACACTGAAAACACGTTGAGCAACTAAACATTCATACCTGTCAGCATCTTCAGGAGCCATGTATTGCGTCTCATGATCAGAATCATCTCCATCGTGTTCTTCACGTGTAATAAGAGCCAACGTCTCCTCATCATAGTCACTAGCGGACTCATACCCACCATCCTCAGTAGCAATCATCACACGCTGAGATTTGCATTCTCTCGCATAATGACATCTTCCCTTACAACGACGACAAATAATATCACTTGTGTGCCCAGTTGATGCCATGGAAGAAGAAGAGCTCTGTGTAGGCCCGGCAGGTGCGCTCGTGGCAGATAGTGGTGATTGTGCCTGCTTTCTTGTATCACGGCTGGAGGTAGCAGCTGATGGAGGTGCTGGTGTAGTGGAAGTAGAGGATGCACGCGGTGTCCATGATGAAAGTCGACCTGCAGACAAGTTAGTTCGCGTCAATGCTTGTCGATCCTGCACTTCACGTTTAGCTTTACAAGCAAGATGGAATAAACAAGTGATATTAGTATACTCCTTATACTCTAGAATGGTCTGAATCTCTCTGTTTAATCCACCCATAAAACGTGCAAGCATAGCTTCATTCTCCTCAATAATACCACATCTAATCATGCCAGTTTGTAATTCCTGATAATATTCTTCTACAGAATTTTTTCCTTGTCTTAAACGCTGCAATTTTTGAAGCAATTCACGTTGATAATATGGTGGAACCCAACGAGTACACATAGCAGTTTTCAAAGCAGCCCAAGTAGTTGGAATAGGATATAATCTACAATGTTCAGACCACCATACACATGCAAAACTAGTGAAAGCACAAACAGCAGCAGCAACCCGTCTCTCCTCGGGATATTGTAAACATGTAAAACGTTGTTCAATTTCTAACTCCCAAGTAAGATATATATCAGGAACATATCTACCCTCAAATGGTGGAATATTCAATTTCAGTTTTAGAATATGGTCATTATCTCGTACCTGAGGTGGTGGTGCAGGCCTACCATTGCGAATATATACCTGAGGTCGACCTGCTGGTGGTGGTGCTGGTGGCTGCACGTAGTTCTGATTTTGATCAACCTCATCCTCGTAATAGTCCTCCACCTCTGCAATAGCAGCAGGAGCTACAGAAGCACCAACAGCTGTAGCAGCGGCACCAGAATTTTGTCCTGGCTCAATAGGAACACGATGTGCTCGCCCTACTGTATCGCGACGTAGAACTGGTTGTGGGAGACGTTTGAGTAATTCATTGAACTTGGCGTCCAACTTGGTGTCATTTGTCTTCTCAATGTCATCCATCCTCTCCAATGCCTTTCCAAAACTGGCCATGACGTCCTCCACCTGTTGACCCAACATTTGATGAAACTTATCATGAAGGTCCTTGTTCGTCATGTTCTCCTAGTCAATCTCGTCGACGTGTGTTCTTGCCGTAGTTAGCAGCAATAGAAACAGACAAGTATATGATCCTACAGACTACTGGAATATGGTGGTGGTGGGGTGTCACAAATCCTTCAAGCAAATCTCAAATTCTTACCAGTTCTTACCCAGCAGCAGGTGGTGATCGGCAACCGTTGTTGTCAAAACTCTCAAAGCTTGGGTAGAGCGATTACCAGGGAGAGTCAAACGCACGGCGTAGATGTATGTGGAGCTGGGAAGGCTTATAATATGGTAGCAAAAAGGGTCAGCAATAATCAATTCAGAGATGCAAAGTTGAATAAACGCTCAACAATGGTACTGTGCTGGTCCTAGGCTAGACTGTGCTAGAGACGCGAGCCTAGAACACTAACAAAATCACGACGCTGCACGGAAACAAGGGAGAAGCACACTCTGAAAAAAAATTCACTCTTTTTTGTTGCGCTCTTTTTTTTTGCGCTCCTCTTTTTTTTGGCCGAAAATCACTATAATGGCGAATGTCTCAAAACTCTTCCCAAGTCAAGAGAACAGGATAGGCACGAATTTTTTTCGACTGCCCGGACCCAAAAACTGGAACCGGGTCAAAAAAAACTTTCTATAACGGCGTCTGTCTCAATACGCTTAGAAACACCTAAAAATAGGATAGGCAGAATTTTTTTGTCCAGTGCGTTTTTGGAAAATTTTGGGCCTAAACGGAGGGTGATTTCCGGACTCTTTTTTTTTTGGAAACCAACCTCTTCTACGGATGGCAAAAGATTGCTGGAATCCGAAACCTACTCAGACAAGGAAACACGAATCGGAAATTAGATGGATCCCGAAAACAAACCTAATATGCAAGGAACTCGGATTGGTGGTGGATATATCGTGGTGGTATATGGCAGCGGTGGTGGTATATGGCAGCGGTGGTAGTATATGGATATGGATCGATGGTGGTATATGGATACGGATTCGGAGCGGGGGTGGCAGATGGCAGGGGCGATGATGATGGTGCGGTGGCGGCGTGACAACTTATGACGAGAACTTGAAACTCTAAAAGACTAGACGCTAAGACCAGCAACTAGACACGACGATGCAACCACAAATTCAACAAAGCAAAACCCTAAAAAGATTATGCAAAGGCTCAGATTGGTTCGGATATGATGAACTAACCCTAATTTTTTTGTGGCTTTTTCGTGGACTGTAGGTATGAAGAACAAACTCGATCTAAACTACGAAAAACTGTAAAATCTCACCGAGCAACCTGGAAATCTGATACCACTTGATAGGGGCAAAGGTGTCCCGTCTTTCGATGAGATGATGGATATCGCTTTGGTGGAAGTCGACTTTGACGATCCGACTACGAACGTGCGAGGACGTCGCGCCTTAGCAATCGCTAAACCAACTCTGAGAGGTTATTGACCATGCCGGAGCACGATCAACCTGAGCACGAGGGTCTGTTTCCTGCGAGCAAACGAAGAACAAGAAAGAAACTGAGATTGCAATCTGGATATTGCGAATATAAGATGAAAGCTTTATTGATCAAGGTGGGGTTCTGTGACGCCTTTGTCTGGTCATTGAACACAAATGAAGTACGCGAAGGTGCAGCTATGCCGAACTTTAATGTAAACAAAAGCCAAGGTCTAAACGGTGCCCTAAGGGCTGTATATATGGAGGAAGAGGGGGGGGAATTTCGTGGCCCTTGGTGGAGGGGTCCGAAATCAACCCTATCTCTTGTTTCCCCACACATACGGACTCTAAAAATAGCCTATACTAATGTATTTCGAAATTACATGGGCCTGGCCCAATAATAAGGTGACGCAGCACCTAGAATAGCCTCTAGATGAAATTTATGAAGCGGCATCTTGTATATTTCGTCCAAGGCTTCATGCACCCATTATGGTGGCTTCAAAGTCCTGAAATCATCACTTGTAACTCCGTTCTTGTTCCCCTTGCGCATGCCATCATCTCCATGCTTGTTCTTGCTCCAATGTTCATCCTACTCCAAGCTAGGCCCTTCATTTCTAAGCAAAACAAATGTATCCAATTTAGGCAGCATCATATTCTCATGAACATTAGAATCATTACCAAGAAACGAAAGTACCTGGTAATTTAGTTGGCGTGCGTGAGCTCTAGTAATTGGTCCAGTATGTATAGCAGCAGGGGCTGTGGGTGTAACAATGGTATTGATGTCCTCATCATATTCTTTGTGATCGGAGATCCCGTGAATTAGATGTGGAAGACACGCTGTTGGTTAACTGGGAGGAGAGTACCCTTACTGTTAAAATACCACTCCATGAAGATGCAATATTCTCCTAATCTGCATGGAAGGTTTGTGTATATCTTAATGTGTTCTAAGTGGCTCTTTGAAGTAGAGATGTTGTGCTGCAGAACATCTCTTGAAGAACGCACCTATATGAGTCTGATTGTTAAACGTCGCAATCTATGAGAGTAGGGTTCTCTCTAGTAAACTCATGAAAGGTCTACTTTCACTAGCTGCCACACATGGTCTTCTCATTCATCAAATGGAGAGTTGGATGAGGAAATTTATATGGAACAACCAGATGGGTTTGTAATAGATGGTCAGGAAGGAAAAGTGTGCAAGTTGCTGAAGTCTTTGTATGGACCCAAGCAAGCACCCAAACAATGGCATGAGAAGTTTGAAAGAACTTTAACAGCTGCTGGCTTTGTTGTGAACGAAGCTGACAAATGTGTGTACTATTGCCATGGTGGGGGCGAGGGAGTTATGCTTTGCTTGTATGTTCATGACATACTGATTTTCAGAACAAATCTGAATGTTATTAAGGAGGTCAAGGATTTCCTATCTCGCTGTTTTGAGATGAAGGATTTAGGAGTGGCTGATGTCATTCTGAACATCAATTTGTTGAGAGATGATGATGGTGGGATTACATTGCTTCAATCTCACTATGTGGAAAAGATCTTGAGTCGCTTTGGCTATAGTGACAGCAAGCCCTCTCCAACACCATATGATGCTAGTGTGTTGCTTCGAAAGAATCGAAGAATTGCTAGAGATCAATTGAAATATTCTCAGATTATTGGCTCACTTATGTACTTAGCCAGTGCTACAAGACCTGACATCTCTTTTGCTGTTAGCAAACGGAGTCGGTTTGTCTCAAAACCAGGAGATGTGCATTGGAAAGCTCTAGAGAGAGTTTTGCGCTATTTGAAAGGCACTGCGAATTATGGAATTCACTACACCGGGCACCCAAAGGTGCTTGAAGGGTATAGTGACTCAAACTGGATCTCACATGCTGATGAGATAAAGGCCACGAGCGGATATGTATTCACTCATGGAGGTGGCACTGTTTCTTGGAAGTCTTGCAAGCAGACCATCTTAACAAGGTCAACAATGGAAGCAGAACTCACATCACTAGATACAGCTACGGTAGAAGCAGATTGGCTTCGACCACTCTTGAATGACTTGCCGGTAGTTGGGAAACCTGTACCGGGTATCCTTATGAACTGTGACAATCAAACTGTGATCACTAAAGTGAGCAGCTCAAAGGATAACATGAAGTCATCAAGACACGTTCAGAGAAGGTTAAAGTCTGTCAAAAAAATGAAAAACTCCAAAGTTATTGCATTGGATTATATCCAAACGTCTAAAAATCTGGCAGATCCTTTTACTAAGGGTCTATCACGTAATGTGATAGATAATGCATCGAGGGAGATGGGTATGAGACCCATAATATGAGTTGTTCACAGTGGTAACCTATTCTTTGTGATCAGAGATGCCGTGAATTAGATGTGGAAGACAAGCTGTTGGTTAACTGGGAGGAGAGTACCCTTACTGTTAAAATACCACTCCATGAAGATGCAATATTCTCCTTATCTGCATGGCAGGTTGATGTATATCTTAATGTGTGATAAGTGGCTCTTTGAAGCAAAGATGTTGTGCTGCAGAACATCTTTTGAAGAACGCACGTATATGAGTCTGATTGTTAAACGTCGCAATCTATGAGAGTAGGGTTCTCTCTAGTAAACTCATGAAAGGTTCGGAGTATGACGCATAAGCTCCACCCGCGGGGAAGACCCACGGTAGCCACGTATCGGTCAAGGCTTTATGTGAAGCTAGATTCGCAGAAAACTTGCAGTTTAAGGCCCAGTCCACTGTTCAAGTTGCTTACTAGTGTAGCATAAGGTTCTAGGTGGAAGTTCAACTTAACAGTCTCCATTGCAGTACCGGTATATAAAATAGTGTTTTGGAACCAAAGGCAAATTTTGTGTGCCTCTGGGATCTGGTGGGGGATTGCTGGAATTTTGTCTATTTGGGCCTAGCCCAATAACAGTTCTAGAAATTCCTAATAAATCCTAGAGGCCCACGCATCCCATTTGTGCAAGGCAAGAGGTGGAACTAAAGTTTAGTCCCACATTGCTAGTTTAGAGGGAGTTGGACCTCTTTATAATGGAGGCTCGTTCCCCACTTGTATGAGCATGAGAACAAGAGGGACATCCACGCGCGCTCCTCCTCTGCCGCCCGCCTCGCCACGCCACGCCTCGTCATGACGCGCCGCGGGTTGCGGGAATGAGCCGAGCCGATGTCTAAATTTTTGCCAATACGAACGCTGCACCCTTCGGCTGCTGTCTGTTCGTTTCGTCTCCCTCGTTCCCTTCAGCTCCCGGCGCTACCCTCTCGCCTCCTTCTCTTGCGCCTATAAAAGGGAGGTCGCTCCTCTCAGCGAGATGCACCAAAACTTCTCCTTCCTCTCGCCACCGGTTCCACTCTCTGTGTTGCTATCCATCTTCCTCATCCCGGCTTGCGGCGTGCGCCGCGAGTCAGGACAGTAGGCCTCCGAAACCGCACTCTTTGAGTCCTGTACGGGAGAAGGGTAATAAGGTTTTTGGGGAGCGCTCTGCGCGACTACTGCTTCTTCGTCACGGATGCCCCGGACTCCGACGACTACTTCCCCGACGTCGACAACCTCCTCGACGACATGGAGGACGCCGACCCCAAGTCCAGTGCCTCTACTCCGGCTACTGTCCAGTACATGTTCTTGTTTTTCCTGTTAGAGGTCCTGCCAAAAATCCTTGTTCTAGTGTTTTCCCTACACATGTTAGGATCTACCTCATATATGCATCTTGATCTACTGTCTGCTCGAGAGATGATCGGTTCTAGCTCATATATGCAAATGTTATTTACCTTCACTTTGTCAAATCACATGACTTGTTTTATCACTGCTATACTAGTCATGCTTTATCTACTATTCTGTTAATAAAATCTTTCGGTAAATTGCTCATATTTCCAAAAGAAGAGAAGGGTGGAATGGAGGGAGGAGGAGGTTTAAGGCACCGGGGTGGTCTTATAGAGGCCTAGGGACGACTCTAGCCATCAAATCAGAGCAGGTGCCGACGTGTCCCTGCTGGATGCTCTGCCGTACAGGAGGTTGAAGAAGCCCCTGTATGTGTGGGCTGCCTGGGCTGTGAAGATGGCTGCTGCTGGAGCTGGGCTCTCTCTCTCCCCCTCTTATTCTTTCTTTTATCAATTTCCTCAAACAGAAAATAAGAGAGAAAAACTCAGAGATAAAGGGAAGGCGTGAGAGAGATATGAGAATATATCTAGAGTCCAGAATTTGTGCAGAATTTTAATAAATTGCTTTGGGCATTTTTAAGGATAGAAAAATAATTCAAGTTTGAATTAAATTCAAACTTGAGCCATTTTTGAACCAAACCAAATCAAGTCTAATTGAGATCAAATTTGTCAGAGAGGTATAAGGCATTGAATAAGATCACCAGAAATAAATGAACATTAATGGAGGAGGGAATAATGTCACTTGCAAAAACATGAGGAAGAAGGAAGGGAGAGGTGATGATACATGGGCATATGGCTTGAGAGAGATAGCAAGGGCTGATGCACACACAACATGAAGAATGCAACCCACATGATGAGCATGATGAAATGCAAAATGACAAGGGTACAATGCAACCTAACAAGTGAGATGAGCATGGTGCAAGAAGCAAATATACGACAAGGCACTCAACATGAACATGGCACAAATATATAGGAATGAAATATGCAAAACAATTATGACAATGCAACAAACATAATAAACACATGGCAACCAATAAAATAAATAGAAGGCATCTAGAGCATCGGTCTCGGGGCGTCACAACACTCCCCCACTAACAAGAGATCTCGTCCTGAGATCTTAGGAACGAGACGGAAGAGAAATAGGATGAGGTAAAACAATAACTGAAGAGACAAGATGAACGAAGTTGAGAGCACTCAGGTAAAAAGAGGAACGATGATTATGATGAGACTCAAAAGCTCAAGAAATACGATAGACTTTGAAACCACTCGGGTTGGAAGAAGATAGAAAAGGAATAAGAACGAAAGAATTTAGGCAGCACTCCGGCTAAACATGGAAAGAATAGAACATGAACTGGACACGATGGGATGATACTTGGCGAGGGGAAGAACACAACGCCTCCGTAAGAATTGAAAAGGTAGAATGAAAAGAACGAAGAAGAAAAATGACAACTTCTACCGCAGTTGAGTTGAAAAGCATCTTTGCAAGGAAGGACTGAACGAAGTTGTTGGAAATTCAACAACTAAAAGAATAAGCTTGTTGTGGGCTTAAGGAAAGCATCTCAAAATTATGAGGTGATAACCGGCCATAACCAAATGCTTGAATATCTGGGAATAACGAAGAAATGCAAAACTCCACTTCAAGAGAATACGGAGAATTAATTGCACTTCGAGATGCAAGAAGAATAATACTTGAGCTCCACCAACAAGAATCTTGATGAACTCTTGAAGAATGAATTAAATCATGAAGAACCACCATGAAGAACTCCGGTAAACAAAAGAATTAAAGAAACAAAGGTTGAAAAGAACAAGATAAAGCCTTGCGATGATTTAGATGGAGGTCCCGACGAAATGGCCGAGGAAATTTGAACACCAGAAAAGAAAAGATGAAAAAACTTGGAACTAGAATTTATTCATCAAGAACAAACTCCGAAGGAAGGGATTAATCACTTCGTGGAAATAAGAATAAGATTTATTGTATGCTTATCCTTCATCAAATTAAATTGAAGACAAGCAACGGATTTTGAGATCACTTGATGCATGTATTGCATGTGCTTATCTATGGTGACAATGGGATATTAACGTGATCTACTCGACGTATGTTTTGGTGATCAACTTGCGGGTTCAGTGACCTTGTGAACTTATACATAGGGGTTGGCACATGTTTTCATCTTGACTCTCCGGTAGAAACTTTGGGGCACTCTTTGAAGTTCTTTGCGTTGGTTTGAATAGATGAATCTGAGATTGTGTGATGCATATTGTATAATCAAACCCATGGATACTTGAGGTGATTTTGGTGTATTGTCACACCCAATATGCGACCCCGTCCTAAAGGAACTCGAAGGTCCCACCAAGGATAGAAGCGCATATTGGAGACGCTTTTGCAAGGTGGTTATCATTACATCGTACCATTACATAATAGTTGGGGATACATACAAAAGGCATACAATGTCGCATGAATACAACAACATCATACACAAGAGCAACATTCGACTACGGATGAAACACAAACAGAAACTCAAACGACATCCACCCTGCTAGCCCAGGCTGCCGACCAGGAACCTAACCCCTGAACGACGAAGAAGCAGAAGAAGAACTCCAAGACAACCATACATCACTCTCATGTCATGATCATCGCATTACCTGTACCTTCAACTATTGTTGTAGTAATCTGTGAGCCACGAGGACTCAGCAATCCCATTGCCATGGGTATCAAGACTAGCAAAGCTTAATGGGTACGGAATGGATAAGTGGTGAGGTTGCAGCAGCGACTAAGCAATGTATGGTGGCTAACTTACGAATACAAGAATGAGATGAGAAGCTACGCAAATTGTCGCAAACTAGTAATGATCAATAAGTGATCCTGAACTACTTACGTTCAAACATAACACCACCGTGTTCTCTTCTCGACCCACTTGAAAAGAGACCATCACGGTTACACACGCGGTTGGTGTATTTTCATTCGAATCTGGCATCAAGTTCCCTACAACCGGATATTAACAAATTCCCATCTGCCACATAAGTGCGGGCACGGCTCTCGAAAGTTTAAACCCTGCAAGGGTGTCCCAACTTAGCCCATTATAAGCTCACGATCCGCAGAGACAATCCTCCATCGCGGGACATCCGATCAGACTCGGGATCCCGGAGCACAAGACATTCCGACAATGGTAAAAATAATCCAACAAGACCTCCCGACGTGCCGACACCTTGATAGTAGCCGCGCGTATCTCGTCTCAGGCCACGTCCGGATTGTCCAAATTCCGGTAGGCCAATCGCAGAGTTGCCCCTGGCGGCCACCGGGGGTTGACAGGTTGGACCAACACTCATGAGCAGCACTGGCCCGGGGAGGTTGATTAAGGGACCTCAGGGGCCGGCAAGTCCCTATGCAAGTTTTTTAGTTGTTATTAGGCAAATGGTAAAACCAATGTTGGGCCTTGCTGGAAGAGTTTTATTCAAAGTAAACTGTCAAGAGGGTCCCATACCCCTCACCATGTTAGGGACGCAAAATCAAGGAACATAACACCCTATGACGGAAACTAGGGCAGTAAGAGTGGAACAAAACACCAGGCATAAGGCCGAGCCTTCCACCCTTTAGTAAGAATATAGATGCATTAATTAAATAGGAGATATTGTGATATCCCACATAATCCTGTTCCAACATGGAGCAAACTTCAACTTCACCTGTAACTAACAACGCTATAAGAGGGGCTAAGCAAAAGCGGTAACTTAGCCAAACAACGGTTTGCTAGTAAGGGTGAAAAAGGTTAAAGGCTGACATGGCAATTTGGGAGGCTTGATAAACAAGTGATAGGAAGCCCGACAGAGTGATAGCATCGAGATAACTATCATAGCAATGATAGTAGTGAGATCCAGGGTAACGGTCATCTTGCCTGAAATCCCACTAGGAAGAAGACGAGTCCATGAAGAAGACGAACGGGCGTAGATGAACCAAATGTAGACGAACGAATCCTCACGATCGCAACGAAACATGAACTATTGAGAAGAAGCACAATCGGAAAGAAGCAAAGAACATGATAAACACACAAGCACGAACAAGACATGATGCTCAACCAATTATGATGCATGACAATATTAAATGTTGGTTAACATGGCAAGAGGTGAAACATAATAAAACTACCTATCTAGACAAGTTTAAATGAGGCCAGAACAACAAACAACAATTCCAGAAAATCCCCACATGCATATTTTGGATTTGCTACTGTTCTGCCCTAAACACAATTTTAGTTTTGTTACATAGCAAAATAAAGTGTAGCAGGTTAATCTATGCATTTTTCTACCCCACTTACATATAAAGAACATTTAATTCCGAGCTACGGTTATTTAGTTATGAAATAAACCATTTTAACATGTCATTCGTGCAAAATAATGCAAACCACAAGTTTAAACATTTTAAACATGGATGAAAGTTGCAGATTATGAAAGTACAGGAAAATCTGAGCATTTTGCATATATAACATGTTTTATTTGGATGCATGGACATTTAGGTATGAGTGTTTTAAAATGATGGCACTTACTGTAAATATGCATGCACTGAAAATAGAGAAAAACTCTGAGATGAAAAAAGCAGACGCGGGCCGGATTGCAGCAACCTGCAGCGGCCCAGGAGGACTTGGCCGAGTGAGTGCTGAGTGTGTGCGCATGCAACAGTAAAGGAAAAAATAGAGCAAAAATTGGGGAGCCTGGGACTCGAACCCCACACACCTTGGATCTGTGCGTTGTGTGCTGACCACTGGGATAAAAGCGTGTGTGTGTGCAGGATTGATGCACCTAGCTTTACTTGAGGGATGTCCAGAAGGACGAGCCTTTGGCCATGGCTACACAGAGAACACCCGCGCCAGAGGTGGCGAAGTAGGAGGCGACGACCCGCGATGTAGAGCAGCAGCGGGCCTGCGGGAAGGTGGTATCGGTGCGCTCATGCATTGGAGGAGCTTCGGGAGGTGTGCGCGTGGGGTTGCTCGAGCTCGGGGAGCGGAATGGTTGTGGTGCTGTCTAGCTGCAGAGGGCGTGGGTGTGGGATGATGCATGTGCATGTGTGCGTCTGCGAGCAGGTTCAGGGTCAGAGAACCAAGCACAAGCCTGGGGGCTTGCTTCAATGGAAGCCATGGCGACCAGAGCTGTGTTTGTGTGTGTGGACAGAAGCAGCATCTGGCTAGGTGCGCTAGTGCAGCAAGGCATGCGGATGCAGGCAGGGCCGGCCCTGGAGTTTTGAGGGGCCCAGGGTGAACTCCTTTAGTGGGCCCAGCGGCTGCGATGGAGGAAAAAAAGGAATTCCAAATTTGATATGGAAAAATTCTTGTAAAGTCATAAACCATGATATATTGTTGTAAATAGTACTTTGTCCCTTGTCTAGGTACATAAGTATGTAACAAATTTAAGACAGGTAATTTGAAACGGAGGATGTACCTGATAATAATATGTTGCGGTGCTTCAATAATATTGGCATCTAATTGCTTTAGATTATCAGTAGTGTCACTTCAAAAAATAAATTGACTCACAACCTCCTTCTAAAATTTAGTTAACTGATGTGCTCATCTTCTCTTTTTCTTTTCTCGGAACTAGATAAATGTTTTTAGGCACATATTTGTAAAAACAAAAAGGAGCACACCTCAGCTTTGGAGTAAATAAGACGCAATAATATGTGTGCTCCAACACTGGTGTGCTCTTCGGATATCCAAGTCCAAAACATTGAGACTCGGCGACCAAGTGTACCTGTTATCTCCTCCAAGAATGCAAGGTTTATGAAAACAGAATACAACTTAATTATAATTAACCAGATTAAAATTGACGACCAAAATAATTCATAAATTTTTTTTACCTCTGTCGTTTGGTTGTTCCTCACCCTAGGCGCAGCCGGCAGCCGTTGCAACGCTCCAGCCTTCGGCAGAGTTGCACGGCGTTTGCCGCTCCGTCCTCCGTGTGTGACGGGAAACAAAGCCATGGGCCCCGAGCGAGTGAAGATTTCTAGAATTGAGCTATGGATTTGGAGAATTGAAGAAGCAATCAAACTAACAGCCACGGGGAAGGTTCTTCCCTCACAAGAAAAAAAAACAGCCATGGCTTCGCGCACACATCCCAGACATGTACAGCCGATCCATATTCTGGAACGAATTAGCTATGTGTGTGTTCTTTGGGCTTCTAATCTATTACTCCCTCCCAGTGGCGGAGCTTGGTACAAATTGCTAGGGGGCCAATGCAAAAACATGAGTATTTGGGGTTGTAAATTGCTAAAAAAAATCTCATCTAAGCCCTCCCTAAAAAATTTCCTTCAGAGTTTCGTCTGAGGCTGGGGGGGGGGGGGGCAGCGGCCCCCCTCGGCCTCAACATAGCTCCGCCAGTGCTCCCTCCGTAAACTAATATAAGTGCGTTTAGATCACTAATTTAGTGATCTAAACGCTCTTATATTAGTTTACAGAGGGAGTACATGTCACGGATGGGCTTCTCAGGCCTTTTTTGTTTTCCATAAATACTGGGCTTGTACGGCTGTACCCAATCCTTTAGCATACATACATATGGCCTGGATTGGGGCCCCTGGTTCGGCTGGGCCCCAGGCCGTCGCCCCTGCTGCCCTGGCCCAGGGTCGGCCCTGGATGCAGGAGGCTGGCAAGCTCGCGACCATGGCGAACATGGTGGCCGGAGCTCCTGTATGTGAGGGACGGCGTCTACAAGGCATGGAACGGAGCAGAGAGAGGGCTGCGAGGAGCGACTGCTCACCAGGGGCTCGATCAAAACGAGGAGGAGGACGAGGAAGCGATGGAGAAGGCAAGGCCATGCGTTGACACGGTGTCTGTGAAGTAGATGAAGCTGAGGTAGAAGATGACGAAGACAGCGACGGGGTGCTGGACTTGGCGATCCGGCTCGGGTGGTCGTGCGAGGGGTCGCTCCAGAGGAAGAAGAGGCTGGCGGCAAGGGTTTGAGCTGAGGAAGAAGACGACGGAGAGGACATCGTGGAAGGAGCTCCCGGACCGTGAGCTGCAGGTACTCGTGGCGGATGTCATCACGGCGACTCCGGCAACGAGAGGATGACGGAGGAGGCCTGGGTCAAGCCGGGCTCGAGCTTGAGCTCGGCTCGTCCATGGCGACGGCGGGTGCGTGGGTGGCTTACCTTGGCGACGACAGGAGGAAGAGAAGGGTGGAATGGAGGGAGGAGGAGGTTTAGGGCACCAGGGTGGTCTTATAGAGGCCTAGGGACGACTCCGGCAATCAAATCAGAGGAGGTGTCGACGTGTCCCTGCTGGATGCTCTGCCGTACCGGAGGTTGAAGATGCCCCTGTACGTGTGGGCTGGCTGCGCTCTGGAGATGGCTGCTGCTGCTGCTGGGCTGCATTGCTGCTGCTGGAGCTGGGCTCTCTCTCTCTCCCTCTTATTCTTTCTTTTCTCAATTTCCTCAAACGGAAAATAAGAGAGAAAAGCTCAGAGATAAAGGGAAGGCGTGAGAGAGATATGAGAATATATCTAGAGTCTAGAATTTGTGCAGAATTTTAATAAATTGCTTTGGGCATTTTTAAGGATAGAAAAATAATTCAAGTTTGAATTAAATTCAAACTTGAGCCATTTTTGAACCCAACCAAATCAAGTCCAATTGAGATCAAATTTTCAGAGAGGTATAAGGCATTGAGTAAGATCACCAGAAATAAATGAACATTAATGGAGGAGGGAATAATGTCACTTGCAAAAACATGAGGAAGAAGTAAGGGAGAGGTGATGATGCATGGGCATATGGCTTGAGAGAGATAGCAAGGGCTGATGCACACACAAGAATGCAACCCACATGATGAGCATGATGAAATATAAAATGATAAGGGTACAATGCAACATAACAAGTGAGATGAGCATGGTGCAAGAAGCAAATATATGACAAGGCACTCAACATGAACATGGCACAAACATATAGGAATGAAATATGCAAAACAATTATGATAAATAGAAGGCATCTGGAGCATCGGTCTCGGGGCGTCACATGTATCTAGGTGATATTAGGGTTTTTGTTGATGTGTGTCTTAAGGTGTTATTTTACTACGAACTCTAGGGTTGTTTGTGACACTTATAGGTATAGCCCAACGGATTGATTGGAAAGAATAACTTTGAGGTGGTTTCGGACCCTACAATAATCTCTTTGTTTGTTCTCCGCTATTAGTGACTTTGGAGTGACTCTTTGTTGCATGTTGGGGGATAGTTATATGATCCAATTATGTTATTATTGTTTAGAGAACTTGCACTAGTGAAAGTATGAATCCTAGGCCTTGTTTTGAAGCATTGCAATACCGTTTTCGCTCACTTTTATTGCTTGATACCTTGCTGTTATTATATTTTAAGATTACAAAAACCTATATCTACCATCCATATTGCACTTGTATCGCCATCTCTTCGCCGAACTAGTGCACCTATACAATTTACCATTGTATTGGGTGTGTTGGGGACACAAGAGACACTTTGTTATTTGGTTGCAGGGTTGTTTGAGAGAGACCATCTTCATCCTTTGCCTCCCACGGATTTATAAAACTTAGGTTATCCACTTGAGGGAAATTTGCTACTGTCCTACAAACCTCTGCACTTGGAGGCCCAACAACGTCTACAAGAAGAAGGTTGAATAGTAGACATCAAGTTTCGTACCTTACAAACAATTTATATCTTTTGTTCTCCGCTAATAGGAACTCGGGAGTGATTGTTTATTCCACTTTGAGGGATAATCATATGATCTAACTATGTTAGCATTGTTGAGAGATTGCACTAGTGAAAGTATGCACCCTAGGCCTCATTTTCCATCATTGCAATACCATTTGTGCTCCGTTTTACTATTTACTACCTTGCTGTTTTTTATTGTTCGCACTACAAAAAGTCATATTGACTATCCATACTACACGTTTATCACCATCTCTTCACCGAACTAGTGCACCTATACAATTTGCCATTGTATTGGGTGTGTTGGGGACATAAGAGATTTCTTGTATTTGATTGCAGGGTTGCTTGAGAGAGACTATCTTCATCCTATGCCTCGCATGGATTGATAAATCTTAGGTCATCCACTTGAGGGAAATTTGCTACTGTCCTACAAACCTCTGCACTTGGAGGCCCAACAACGTCTAGAAGAAGAAGGTTGCATAGTAGACATCAAGCTCTTTTTTGGCGCCGATGCCGGGGAGGTTAGTGCTTGAAGGTATATCTTTAGATCTTGCAATTGAATCTTTTAGTTTCTTGGTTTATCACTAGTTTAGTATATAAAATAAAACTACAAAAAAATGGATTGAGGGTGCCTCATATGCTTCATCTTTTTAATGTCTTCCGTCAAAATAAGGATTCCGATAGTTGTGCCCAAGTGTTAGAAGAAGAATGCATTAAATTGTTTGGCACTAAATATTTGAATGATGAGTATGATTGCAATGTTGTTAGTATGAATTGCTTGAATATCCATGATGATAATGATATGCAAAGCCATAAGCTTGGGGATGCTATGTTTGATGAAGATGATATTTTTTTGTCCCCCAATTTTTGATGAGCAAATTTCTTATGATGAAAGCATGCCTCCTATCTATGATGATTATTGTGATGACATGTATGCTATAAAGAATAGTGTTAATCATGAAACTTGTCATCTTGATTTTAATTTTCAATTGGATTATGCCTCACATGATAGTTATTTTGTTGAGTTTGCTCCCACTACTATTCATGAGAAGAAATTTGCTTATCTGGAGGGTAATAAAATTTATATGCTTGGGGATCATGAAAATAATGCTTATGTGATGGTTACATTGTTGAATTCACTCATGATGCTACTGAAAATTATTATGAGGGAGGAATATATCAAGTTTCCTCTCTATGTGTTGAAAATCTTGAAGTTATGCTTGTTTGTCTTCCTATGCTAGTTGATTCTTGTTCCCATAAGTTGTTTGCTCACAAAATCCCTAGGCATAGGAAGTGGGTTGTACTTAAATGTGTTAGTCATATGCTTCATGATGCTCCCATTATGTTTCAAATCTTATCTTTTATGTGAGCATCATTGAAATCATTATGCCTAGCTAAAAAGGCATTAAAGAAAAGCGCTTGTTGGGAGACAACCCAATATTTACCCCTACTATTTTTGTGTGTTCACATGATTATGCAACTGTAGTAATCATGTTTTATAGCTTTTGTTTCAATAAAGTGCCAAGTAATACCTTTAGGATAGCTTACGGTGATAGTTGTGTTAAAAATTAGAAACTTTTGCGCCCAGTAAATTAGTTTTGATAATTCGCAGAAACATGATTTTGGTATGATTCCTTTTGGTATGGATTTGTATAAAAATTTATCAGGTTTTCCTAATTTGGATGGAGTTTTGGAGTTATAGAAGCTTTCGAGAGTTACAGATTACTACAGATTGTTCTGTTTTTGACAGATTCTGTTTTCTGTGTGTTGTTTGCTTATATTGATGAATCTATGAGTAGTATCGGAGGGTATGAACCATAGAGAAGTTTTAATACAGTAGATATTACACCAATATGAATTTAGAATGAGTTCACAACAGTACCTAAGTGGTGATTTATTTTCTTATACTAACGTAGCTTACGAGTTTTCTGTTGAGTTTTGTGTTGTGAAGTTTTCAAGTTTTGGGTAAAGATTCAATGGACTATGGAATAAGGAGTGGCAAGAGCCTAAGATTGGGGATGCCCAAAGAAACCCAAGGTAATATTCAAGGACAACCAAGAGTCTAAGCTTGGGGATGCCCCGGATGGCATCCCCTCTTTTGTCTTCGTTCGTCGGTAATTTTACTTGGAGCTATATTTTTATTCACAACATGATATGTGTTTTGCTTGGAGCATCATTCTATTTTATTTTGTTTTTCTTGCTGTTTGAATAATATCCCAAGATCTGAATTCTTAAATGTTAGAGTTTTCACATAGTTACATAATTATTCGACTACTCATTGATCTTCACTTATATCTGTTGGAGTAGTTTGTCGTTTGCTCTAGTGCTTCACTTATATCTTTTTAGAGCACGACAGTGGTTTTATTTTGAAGAAATTGATGAACTCTCATACAAAATATATATTATTTTGAGAGTCTTAAACAGCATGGTAATTTTCTTAGGTTATGAATATATTCCTAATATGCTGGGAATCCAAGAGGGATATAACAAAAGTTTCATATAAAGTGCATTGAATACTATGAGAAGTTTGATTCATTATGATTGTTTTGAGATATGAGGATGGTAATATTAGAGTCATGCTAGTGAGTAATTGTGGATTGTATAAATACTTGTGTTGAAGTATGTGATTCCCGAAGCATGCACGTATGGTGAACCGTTATGTGATGAAGTCGGAGCATGGTTTATTTTTTTATTATCTTCCTTATGAGTGGCGGTCGGGGACGAGCAATGGTCTTTTCCTACCAATCTACCCCCCTAGGAGCATGCGCGTAGTACTTTTTTCGATAACTAAGAGATTTTTGCAATAAGTATGAGAGTTCTTTATGACTAATGTCGAGTCCATGGATTATACGCACTCTCACCCTTCCACCATTGCTAGCCTCTCTAGTGCCGCGCAACTTTCGCTGGTACCATACACCCACCATATACCTTCCTCAAAACAGCCACCATACCTACCTATTATGGCATTTCCATAGCCATTTCGAGATATATTGCCCTGCAACTTTCCACCGTTCCATTTATTATGACACGCTTCATAATTTTCATATTGCTTGGCATGATCATGTAGTTGACATAGTATTTGTGGCAAATCCACCTTTCATAATTCTTTCATACATGTCACTCCTGATTCATTGCACATTCCGGTACACCGACAAAGGCATTCATATAGAGTCATATTTTGTTCTAAATATCGAGTTGTAATTCTCGATTTGTAAGTAAATAAAAGTGTGATCATCTTCATTATTAGAGCATTGTCCTAGTGAGGAAAGGATGATGGAGACTATGATTCCCCCACAAGTCGGGATGAGACTCTGGACGAAAAATAAAAAAAATAAAAAAATAGGCCAAAAAAAGAGAGGGCCCAAAAAAAGCAGAAAAAGAGAGAAGGGGCAATGCTACTATCCTTTTACCACACTTGTGCTTCAAAGTAGCACCATGATCTTGATGATAAAGAGTCTCCTATGTTGTCACTTTCATATACTAGTGGGAACTTTTCATTATAGAACTTGGCTTGTATATTCAAATGATGGGATTCCTCAAAATGCCCTAGGTCTTCGTGAGAAAGCGAGTTGGATGCACACCCACTTAGTTTCTTTTTGAGCTTTCATAAACTTATTACTCGAGTGCATCCATTGCATGGCAATCCCTACTCAATCACATTGATATCTATTGATGGGCATCTTCATAGCCCGTTGATACGCCTAGTTGATGTGAGAGTATCTTCCCCCTTTTTGTCTTCTCCACAACCACCATATTCTATTCTACCACAGTGATATATCCATGGCTCACACTAATGTATTGCGTGAAGATTGAAAAAGTTTGAGAACATCAAAAGTATGAAACAATTGCTTGGCTTGTCATCAGGGTTGTGCATGATTTAAATATTTTGTGTGATGAAGATAGAGTATAGCTAGACTATATGATTTTGTAGGGACAACTTTCTTTGGCCATGTTATTTTGAGAAGACATAATTGCCTTGTTAGTATGCTTGAAGTATTATTTGTTTTATGTCAATATTAAACTTTAGTTTTGAATCTTAAGGATCTGAATATTCTTGCCACAATAGAGAAGATTACATTGATAAATATGTTAGGTAGCATTCCACATCAAAAATTCTGTTTTTATCATTTACCTACTCGACGACGAGCAGGAATTAAGCTTGGGATGCTTGATACGTCTCCAACGTATCTATAATATTTTATTGTTCTATGCTATTATGTTATCCATCTTGGATGTTTTATATGCATTTATATGCTATTTTATATGATTTTTGGGACTAACCTATTAACCTAGAGCCTAGTGCCAGTTCTGTTTTTTTATTGTTTTTGAGTTTTACAGAAAAGGAATACCAAACGGAGTCCAATTGACCTGCCAATTTATGGAGATTTTTATGGACAGGAAGAAGCCCCCGAAGCAAAAGAGTTGGGCCAGAAGAGCCCCGAGTCATCCACGAGGGTGGAGGGTGCTCGCTACCCCTGGGTGCGCCCCATACCTCGTGGCTGACTCGGAGACCCCCCCTGACGTGAAACCGACGCCAAAAATTCCTATAAATACAGAAACCCCCGAAAAGAAACCTAGATCAGGAGTTCTATCGCCCCAAGCCTCTGTAGCCACGAAAAACCCATCAGAACCCTGTTCTGGCACCCTGCTGGAGGGGGAAACCATCATCGGTGGCCATTTGCATCATCCCGACGCTTTCCATGACGAGGAGGTGTAGTTCACCATCAGGGCTGAGGGTATGTACCAGTAGCTATGTGTTTGATCTCTCTCTCTCTCATGTTCTTGATCCGGCATGATCTTGATGTACTGCGAGCTTTGCTATTATAGTTGGATCATACGATATTTCTTCCCCTCTACCTTCTATGGATTGAGTTTTCCCTTTGAAGTTATCTTATCGGATTGAGTCTTTAAGGATTTGAGAGCACTTGATGTATGTCTTGCATGTGCTTATATGTGGTGACAATGGGATATTCACGTGATCTACTTGATGTATGTTTTGGTTATCAACTTGCGGGTTCAGTGACCTTGTGAACTTATGCATAGGGGTTGGCGCATGTTTTTGTCTTGACTCTCCGGTAGAAACTTTGGGGCACTCTTTGAAATTCTTTGTGTTGGTTTGAATAGATGTATATCAGATTGTGTGATGCATATTGTATAATCAAACCCGTGGATACTTGAGGTGACATTGGAGTATCTAGGTGACATTAGGGTTTTGGTTGATGTGTGTCTTAAGGTGTTATTTTACTACAAACTCTAGGGCTGTTTGTGACACTTATAGGAATAGCCCAATGGATTGATCGGAAAGAATAACTTTGATGTGGTTTCGTACCGTACAATAATCTCTTCGTTTCTTCTCCGCTATTAGTGACTTTGGAGTGACTCTTTTTTGCATGTTGAGGGATAGTTGTATGATCCAATTATGTTATTATTTTTGAGATAGCTTGCACTAGTGAATGTATGAACCCTAGGCCTTGTTTCGAAGCATTGCAATACCGTTTTCGCTCACTTTTATCGCTTGATACCTTGCTGTTATTATATTTTTCAAATTACAAAAACCTATATCTACCATCCATATTGCACTTGTATCACCATCTCTTCGCAGAACTAGTGCACCTAAACAATTTACCATTGTACTGGGTCTGTTGGGGACACAAGAGACTCTTTGTTATTTGGTTGCGGGGTTGTTTGAGAGAGACCATCCTATGTCTCCCATGGATTGATAAACCTTAGGTCATCCACTTGAGGGAAATTTGCTACTGTCCTACAAACCTCTGCACTTGGAGGCCCAGCAACGTCTACAAGAAGAAGGTTGCATAGTAGACATCAGGTGCATTGCCTCGAGCTTGGGAAGTGCTGCATTCACCTCACACGCAAACTGCTTGATGATGCGATGAGAGGCCGGGGCCTGTGAGCCGACCAGGATGCAGGCGATGGCGCGAAGCTCTTGGAAGCCCCCATCCTCCTCGTCCTGATGGTGGCCTTCATTCCTTCTTGGTGGTGGCGGCAGCGGGGGAAGGCCAGCGTTGCCTTGAGGTCGGTCCTTGCAGGGCTGATCCCTCCAGACGCCCTCGCGAGGCTGGCCGTGCCAGCGACCCTCCCGCGGCTGGTCACGCCACTCCTGACGATGGTCACGGCCATCCTAGCGTCCTCCACCTCGGCCTCCTTCGCGGCCATAGCCTCGATCGTTGCGCTTGGGGCAATGACCGAGGCGCCCGTGCGAATGGTCCTGAGCTCCTCGCAGTCGTTGGTGTTGTGGCTATGCACGTTGTGGAAGACGCAGAATGGGCGGATGCCCTTAGATGACTCTGGGTGATCGCAGCTGCGCTTCATCTCTGGCTCGGCGGCGAGTATGGCTGGTCCCTTGCGCTTCACCTCCTTGGCCTTGGCCTTCTTGTCTTCTGGGTCTGCGTCAGGGACCTCGAGGAGGGAAAGGCGTCCCTCCTCAGCTCTCGCGCACTTGGTTGCCATGTTGAACATCTCCAGGGCCGTGCACATGTCTTCGTGTATGGCGAGCTCCTCCTTCATCTTGACATCACGGACGCCATCAGTGAACGCAGAGATGATGGCTTCGTCCAACACCTAGGGGATCTTGAAGTGAACGCTGTTGAAGCGCTGGATGTACTTCTGCAGGGTCTCTCTTGGTTCCTGCTTGATGCGTCGCCGATCACCCACGACCGGCGGGTGGTCACGAGTGCCCTGGAAGTTGGCGATGAAGCGCTCCCGCATCTCGTCCCAGGAGGATATTGATCCTACGGGGAGGTTCAGGAGCCTGGAGCGCATGCCGTCCTTGAGGACCATGGGGAACCCATTCGCCATGACCTTCTCATCACCGCTGGCCGGCTCGATGCTCGGCTCATAGAGCTGTAGGAACTCAGCAGGGTTGGCGGTGCCGTCATAGCATGGAGGCAGGTCGGGCTTGAACTTCCTCGGCCAGATGATGTTGCGCAACTCTAGAGTGAACACGCGGCACCCTGTTGTGGCCACTGGAGCCCACCGTGGAGGTGGAGCCTGGTCTTGGCGCTCACGCACTGCCACCACAGGCAGCACGTGGTCTTGACGTGGTGGTGCCAGTAGCGCAGGCACATCTTCTTGTGGCCTCTGGACCACCTGGCAACTTGCTTTATCGCACGCGGGCACCTGATGCTGCGGATCATGCCGAGGTGCCACCCGCATTGGCTCGATGATGGCCTCTTGCCTTGGAGGCGGAGGAGGTGCCTCATGAGCTACATATCCCGCAGCACGTGGTGGTTGAGGCAGTGAGCGAGACGGTGCAGCAGAATCTCCAGCGGCGCCGACGAGCTCGATGGTGCGGTCGAGCCAGTCCTTGAGAGGTTGTTGACCGGGCGGTAGCGTAGGAGCTCGCGCGCCATGAGAAGCGCGGCCTGTGCGTTTGCTGGGCCGCGACGAGCATGGGAAGAGGAAGCGGCCGGAGTCAGTGACGGAGTGGCGGTGCACCCGTCGCGGCGGACGGAAGTATGCGGTGAAGAGCATGTTGCTCGTGGTCCATAGAGCCCATGGCGGCATTTGCCACCGGCGACGGGGGCAACGAGGGCAGTCGTCGCCCGCCGGCGCTGTCTGAGCGATGCGGGCAGCGAGAGTGGCCCGGCGCTCAGCACGAGCTCGGCACGCGTCAGCCCTGGAAGCGGTGGAGCAGCGGTGAGTCGACCGACAGAAGAGAGGTTCCGACGCACCCCTACCTGGCGTGCCAAATGTCGGATTTTGGGTTCCGCAAAACCTTCAGAGGTTCAAACTCTGGGGTGCGTGCGGAGATCTCAACCTCCCCAGTCTGCCTACTCGCCAATCTCACAGCCTAGCACGTTGAGCTCAAAGGAAAGGGGACACAATAGTTTACCCAGGTTCGGGCCATTTTGCGATGTAAAAGCCTGCTCCTGCTTTGTGGTGGATTTGCCTCATGGGGTTGAGGACGAACTAGTACAGTGGTGAACAACCTCAGGAGGTGTGTTCTTGAGCCAAGTGAGCTGGTGGGGGTGGAATGGATGCGGTCGACTTGATCGATCCTCCCCCTTGCCCATGGTGGCTAGGTCCTATTTATAGTGGCCTTGGTCCTCTTCCCAAATGAAGGTGGGAAGGGATCCCACAATGGCCAAATTTGAAGGGAGACAAATAGTACATCTTATCCTGACTAAAGTGGTCTTCACCTGCAAAAGCCTCTGGTCATGACGCCACGGTGGGCTCGGTGATGACCTCCGTCCTACCGTCATGGTGGTCTTGGTCTTGTTGCACGAGAATGGAAACCTTTGGCTGCTTCCTCGGGACTCCGCGCCTGCTGCTTGCCTCCTTTGCACCAAAGAGGAAATGGGTACACTGCGCCCGCTGGCGCCCGCCTGGCCTCGATCGTCATGGCTCACGTCACCCGAACCTCAAGAGGTGAGCCTTGCATAGAAATCTCCGCTCCTCGGGAGCCAGCAAAAGGAGGCTGATCCCTTGGGAGGTCTTGATGTCGTCCGCCTCATGAGGCTTGGCCCCTCGCGAGGGTCTTGAGTTGTTGATGTCGAAGGTGCGTCGTACCAGGCTGTCGATGGAGCCACGTTGCTGGCCGCAGGCAGGCAATTCTAGGTACCCCGTGTTGAGAATGCTGTCACAATGTTCCATGAGTTTTGCAATTTAATGCCATCTCCGGTCTCCAGATGAACTGCGCCAGGTCTGGTGACTCGTACTACCTGGTAAGGGCCTTCCCACTTTGGCGTCAACTTGTTTGTACCCTTGACGGACTGAACGCGCCTAAGGACAATGTCGCCTTCCTCAAAACACAAGGCATGAACCCTGCGGTTGTGATAGCGACGCAGGGCTTGCTGGTAGGATGCAGCACACGTAGCAGCCCAGAGATGGTTCTCCTTCAGTAGCATAGCGTCGTCACGCTGGTGATGTTCCTATGCTACTTCATCTTAGGCAAGCACTCGAGGTGACCCGTAAATGAGTTCCGTGGGGATAACTGCTTCTACCCGTAGACTAGGGAGAAGGGAGTCTTCCTGGTAGCTCGATTTGGTGTCATCCCGAGGGACCAAAGAACCACCGGTAGATCGTCGATCCACCACCTTCCACACTTTTGCAGCTTATCAAATGTTCTAATCTTGATTACTCGCAATAGTTCAGCGTTCGCCCTCTCAGCTTGCCCCTTGCTCCTTATGTGAGCAACAGATGCGAATGAGATCTTGCTTCCGACGGCATGAACGTATTGCATGAAGGCGTGGCTTGTGAATTGGGGTGCCGTTGTCGGTGATGATTCGAGCAGGGAATCCAAAGCGGCACACCAATCCATTCATGGACTTGATAGCTGACTGAGCAGTCATCTTTCTCATGGGCTCTACTTTCGGCCAGTTTGTAAACTTGTTGATTGCAACGAGCAAGAATTCAAAGCCCCCGGTAGCACGGGGGAAAGGGCCCAAGATGTCGAGCCCCTAGACCAAAAACGGACATGACAAAGGGATTGTCTGAAGAGCTTGGGCAGGCAGGTGGATATTCTTGGAATGGAACTGGTAGGATTCAACTTTGGTGACGAACTCAACTTCATCTTGGAGGATCGTGGGCCAGTAAAATCCTTGTCGGAAGGCTTTTCCAACCAGAGCCCTCGATCCGATGTGTGAGCCGCACATACCCTTATGTATTTCTGCCAGCAGTTCCTTTCCTTCTTCCCGGTAAATGCACTTCAATTTCACACCATTGGGCCTTCTTATGTACAGTGTGTCATCCACAAACTGATACATACTGGCCCTCCGGGCTACTCTTTCATCTTCTTCTTGCTCTTCGAGAAGTTATCCAGTTTGGAGGAAATGGAATATGTGTCGTGCTGATGTCTACTATGCAACTTTATTCCTACGTGTTGGGCCCCCAAGCACATAGTTTTGTAGGATAGTAGCAATTTTCCCTCAAGTGGATGACCTAAGGTTTATCAATCTGTGGGAGGCGTAGGATGAAGATAGTCTCTCTCAGGAAACCCTGCAAGCAAATACAAGAAATCTCTTGTGTCCCCAACACACCCAATACAATGGCAAATTGTATAGGTGCACTAGTTCAACGAAGAGATGGTGATAAAAGTGTAGTATGGATAGTAGATATGAGTTTTTGTAGTGCAAACAATAAAAAACAGCAAGGTAGTAAATAGTAAAATGGAGCACAAACGGTATTGCAATGATGGAAAATGAGGCCTAGGGTGCATACTTTCACTGGTCCAATCTCTCAACAATGCTAACATAGTTGGATTATATGATTATCCCTCAAAGTGCAATAAAGAACCACTCCCGAGTTCCTATTAGCGGAGAACAAAAGATATAAATTGTTTGTAGGGTATGAAACCACCTCAAAGCTATTCTTTCTGATCAATCTATCCTAGAGTTCATACTAAAATAATAGCAATCTGTTCTTTCTGATCGATCTAATCAAGAGTTCATGCTAAAATAACACCATATGATACATATCAACCAACTCTAATGTCACCTAGATACCCCAATGTCACTGCGAGTACCCGTGACTTAATTATACGATATGTATCAAACAATTTTAGATTCATAATACTCAATCCACACAAAGAACTAGAAGGAGAGCCCAAAGTTTCTATCAGAGAAAAGATAATAAAACAATGCATCGACCCCTATGCATAGACTACGTCAATATCACCTCAGGAATCCGCAAGTTGAGTGCCATATCATATATCAAGTGAATAACAATATTTCCCCATTGTCACCACGGGTATTCATATGCAAGACATATATCATGTGTTCTTAGATCTGAACATTCAATCCGACAAGAGAAAACTTTAGAGGGTAAAGATTCAATTCATCACAACAAGAGCAGAGAGGGGAGAAACATCATATGATCCATCTATGTTAACAAAGCTCATGATACATCAAGATCGTGCCATCTCAAGATCGCGCGCGAGAGAGAGAGAGATTAAACAGATAGCTACTAGTACAAACCCTCGGCCCCGAGGGTGGACTACTCCCTCCTCATCGTGGTGGCCGTCGGGATGATGAAGATGGCCACCACTGATGATCTCCTGTCGGTGGAAAATGACACCTATGGGATCACTGGAATCCCAACTACGTTCGGCAGGCACGAGGTTGTGGAAAGAGCGGGTCTAGGAGTCAGCACAAAGATCGTTTACCCAGGTTCGGGCCGCGAGGATGCGTAATACCCTAGTCCTGCTTTGGTGTATATTTGAGTGTTCTTGAGTTCTTGAACTAGCTACGACGCGTGCGTAGTCCAAAAGACCAGAATCCCTCTCCAGTATGCCTCGGGCCTCCTTTTATAGTCAAAGGGGTCGCCACAGTGGCACACATGAGGTGGAAAGGTATATAGTGTACAAGCTTATCGCCTGTCATTACAGGACAAAATGCATTAAATACGCTCCTTAGGTGTCCCCTTGCTTTATTGGGGACGGTAACGAGGCCCGTCCTGTCCGTCGCCGCTCCGTCTTGCTTTGACACACGTCCAGGCCAACGAGGCATGCAGTGCCATGTAGGCTGGCTGGCTGCTGAGTTGGCGTGGTGGTACGGTCTTCATGAAGATCTGCATGCCACCACGCAGGTGCTTGCTGAGTTGGCCTAGAGGCCACACGTCGCCATGCAGGTGCTCGCTTGGTTGGTGGGCTGGTAGCTGTATGGGAACAAAGGTGGAGTCTTGGTAGATGTGGGCCAGGCTGTGGCCCCACGGATGTCCTCGGCAAGGGTCTTGCCGGGGTCCCGGCAAGGGTCTTGCCGTGACATCGCGGTCGTCCCCGGCAAGGATCTTGCAAAAGGTCTCATGGATTTCCTCGACAAGGATCTCGCCAAGGATCATCGTCTTCTAGTCTTCATCTGATCTTGTGTGCTTATGATCTTCACAAAGATCTGCATGCCACTATGCAGGCCCCCTCCTGAGCTTTGGTTCCAATGTTGTCCATTGTGTCGGAACTCCCAGTCTCAAGGGTGGAGGCCTTGCTGGCGTCGGGTAAGTTGCCCCGGCAAGGCTCTTGCCGGGGCTGCCCCGACAAGGGTCTTGCTGGGGGATTCTACCTCGCCCTCTTGCTTCTTGTGTCTCTGGTCTTGGCGTTTCTTTGATTGTCTTGTGCCTTTGGCTTCCCTCCTCTACCCTGCTAAGTGTGGCCGTGGGCGCGGCTCTGACTGCCCATGCACAAGTAAAGGGGTACAAAGGAGAGCCCCTACTTTTGTACACTTACAGGAGCCCCCGGACCTGGGCCACACATAAGCGCGACGCGTTGTTGGGCTAGGCCCAGAACGGTGCGCGGGCAGGCGGGGCGGATTTCTACCGCGGTAACTTCTTCGTCCGCTGTGCCTCCCCACGACCAGCGTTGAATGCGTGACATGGAGGGTTGTGCACGGAATGACCGCAGCATGCTTGTGTCATCTGTGGTGAACAGTAAACAGGAGTCTTGCATGTTCCCTCGAAATGGCAGAGCAGCCGCTCATTTACTCTCTCCGTCTTGGAACCGTCGTTCCACATTTCCCACTATGCCCGCTCTTTATGCCACGTACGCCGCATGCACGGCGTGGGGTAGGTGACGGACGCATCGAATATGGGAAGGCGTGCGCGGGCCGATATTCAAGCACCCTCGATTGGGGGGGAGGGCGGTCGATGGCCTCGCCTGCTGCCACTTTCATGAGCCGGATTCGAGCGGGCTCTTCAGGGGCATAGAGCTAGTCCTTCGGCCTTCCCTTCCCAACTATGAAAAGGGGACTCAGGGGCAGGAGAAAAAGCATCTCCCTACGTCTCCCCCTTGTCTCCATCCCCACCCACAGTCATGGAGAGGGGGCATGGCCGCGGCTGTTCTTCTACGGAAGCGACCAGGTCCTCCTCCCGCTAGAGAGCAGCAGCGGTCAAGAAAGAGCTAGATGCCCAGGGTGAAGGCCATGCTCGAGGCAGGGCCACTGGACGGGGCCGCGGTTGGCGAGGCGGTCGAGGCATAGGTGGGCATGGAAGGAGGATGCCTGCGCTGTCTCTGTCTCCGACGCCATCTCCCCCGCCAACTCCTCCTGCTTCGCCGAGTGGTCATTGATAACCCACAAGTGTAGGGGATCGCAACAGCTTTCGAGGGTAGAGTATTCAACCCAAATTTATTGATTCAACACATGGGGAGCCAAAGAATATTCTCAAGTACTAGCAATTGAGTTGTCAATTCAACCACACCTGGATAACTTAGTATCCACAGCAAAGTATTTAGTAGCAAAGTAGTATGATAGTAACGGTAACAGTGACAAATAGGAGTTTTGTAATGATTGTAACAGTAGCAACGGAAAATTAAATAAGCAAAGAACAATATGTGAAAATCTCATAGGCATTGGACCAGTGATGGATAATTATGTCGAATGTGATTCCTCATGTGTCAACTTATTCAATTCAAGTCTACGATATAAAGAAAGAGGCATAACACTAACACCGGCTCCAAGATCACATAAAACAGTTTTAACATAATTTCTTTTAATGGAGCATGGTATAGTAGGTACCCCTGGATCTCCAAGTTTCTTTGGTATTCCACCTTTAAAAGTATAATTAGCAAGCATGGTGGAAATTTTAGCTTCCGGTATCTTTCTTTTATTTGTAATGATATCCTTCATATATTTAACATAAGGATTTAATTTAAGCATATCAGTTAAGCGCATACGTAAGAAGATGGGTCTAATCATTTCAGCAAAGTGCTCAAAATCCTCATCATCTTTTGTCTTGGATGGTTTAGGAGGAAAGGGCATGGGTTTCTGAGTGCATGGTTCTCTTTCTCTACCGTGCTTCCTAGCAACAAAGTCTCTTTTATCATAACGTTGATTCGTTGATTGTGGGTTATCAAGATCAACAGTAGGTTCAACCTCTACATCATTGTTATTGCTATGTTGAGCATCAACATGAACATTATCATTAACATTATCACTAGGTTCATGTTCATCACCTGATTGTGTTTCAGCATCAGAAATAGAAATATCATTGGGATTCTCAGGTGTGTCTATAACAGGTTCACTAGAAGCATGCAAAGTCCTATCATTTTTCTTTTTCTTCTTTTTAGAAGAACTAGGTGCCTCTAAATTATTTCTTTGAGAATCTTGCTCGATTCTCTTAGGGTGGCCTTCAGGATACAAAGGTTCCTGAATCATTCTACTAGTTCTAGCAGCCACTCTAACAGCAAAGACATGTTTATTATTTAATTCATCGAGCAAATCACTTTGAGCTTTAACAACTTGCTCAGCTTGAGTGCTAACCATAGAAGCATATTTGCTAGTGAGTTTAAGTTCACCTTTAACTCTAGCCATATAATCACTCAAGCATCCTATCTTGAAAGCATTATTCTTTAATTCTCTACCAATATAAGCATCAAAACTTTCTTGTCTAGTCATGAAGTCATCAAATTCATCTAGGCATGGGCTATGAAATTTGGTAGACGGGATTTCAACTTTATCATATCTATAGAGAGAATTTACCTTCACTACCTGTGTCGGGTTATCAAGAAAATGTGTTTCTTCAACAGGTAGATTAAGACCATGTATTTCTTCAATAGGTGGTAAATTCTTAACATCTCCAGCTTTAATACCTTTTTCTTTCATTGATTTCTTTGCCTCTTGCATATCTTCAGGACTGAGAAATAGAACATCCCTCTTCTTTGGAGTTGGTTTAGGAATAGGCTTAGGAGTTGGCTCAATTGACTCAGGAATTGCCTCAGGAATTGGCTCAAGAAGAGTCCAATTATTTTCATTAGTCAACATATTATTCAATAACAATTCAGCTTGGTCGACTGTTCTTTCCCTGAAAACACAACTAGCAAACTATCCAAGTAGTCCTTGGAAGCATCGGTTAGTCCATTATAAAAGATATCAAGTATTTCATTTTTCTTAAGAGGATGATCAAGCAAAGCATTAAGTAATCGGAGAAGCCTCCCCAAGCTTGTGGGAGACTCTCTTCTTTGATTTGCAAAAAATTATATATTTCCCGCAAGGAAGCTCGTTTCTTATGAGCAGGGAAATATTTAGCAGAGAAGTAATAAATCATATCTTGGGGACTATGCACACAACCAGGATCAAGTGAATTAAACCAAGTTTTAGCATCACCCTTTAATGAGAACGGAAATATCTTAAGGATATAGTAATAGCGAGACTTCTCATCATTAGTAAACAGGGTGGCTATATCATTTAACTTGCTAAGATGTGCCACAACAGTTTCAGATTCATAGCCATAGAAAGGATCAGATTCAACCAAAGTAATAATCTCAGGATCAACGGAGAATTCATAATCCTTATCAGTAACACAGATAGGTGAAGTAGCAAAAGCGGGGTCATGTTTCATTCTAACATTAAGGGATTGCTGCTTCCATTTAGCTAATAACTTCTTAAGATCATATCTATCATTGCAAGCAAAATGCCTCTAGCAGCTTCTTCATCCATAACATAACCCTCAGGAACAACATGCAATTCATAATTAGGGGGAGAACCTTCATCATCACTATCATCAATAATTTCATTCTCAATAATTTCATTCTCTCTAACCCTAGCAAGTTGTTCATCAAGGTATTCACCTAATGGCACAGTAGTATCAAGCATAGAAGTAGTTTCATCATAAGTATCATGCATAGTAGAAGTGGCATCATCAATAACATGCGACATATCAGAATTCATAGCAGTAGCAGGTTTAGGTGTCGCAAGCTTACTCAAAACAGAAGGAGAATCTAGTGAAGAGCTAGATGGCAGTTCCTTACCTTCCCTCGTAGTTGAGGGAAAATCTTAGTTCTTTCGTCTTTCAAGTTCCTCGTAGTGACCAGCAGATATAAATCCCAAGTGACTAAAAGAATAGAGCTATGCTCTCCAGCAACGGCGCCAGAAATTAGTCTTGATAACCCACAAGTGTAGGGGATTGCAACAACTTTCGAGGGTAGAGTATTCAACCCAAATTTATTGATTCAACACAAGGGGAGCCAAAGAATATTCTCAAGTATTAGCAGTTGAGTTGTCAATTCAACCAACCTGGATAACTTAGTATCTACAGCAAAGTATTTAGTAGCAAATTAGTATGATAGTGACGGTAACCGTGACAAAAGTAAAGATAGCAGTTTTGTAATGATTGTAACAGTAGCAACGGAAAAGTAAATAAGCAAAGCACAATATGTGAAAAGCTCGTAGGCATTGGATCAGTGATGGATAATTATGTCGAATGTGATTCCTCATGTAATAGCTATAACATAGGGTGACACAGAACTAGCTCCAGTTCATCAATGTAATGTAGGCAAGTATTTCGAATATAGTCATACGTGCTTATGGAAAAGAACTTGCATGACATTTTTTTCCTACCCTCCCCTGGTAGCGGGGTCCTAGTGGAGACTAAGGGATATTAAGGCCTCCTTTTAATAGAGAAGCGGACCAAAGCATTAGCACCTACTGAATACATGAACTCCTCAAACTACGGTCATCACCGAGAAGTATCCCGATTATTGTCACTTCGGGGTTGTCGGATCATAACACATAATAGGTGACTATAGACTTGCAAGATAGGATCAAGAACTCACATATATTCATGAAAACACAATAAGTTCAGATCTGAAATCATGGCACTCGGGCCCTAGTGACAAGCATTAAGCATAGCAAAGTCATAGCAACATCAATCTCAGAACATAGTTGATACTAGGGATCAAACCCTAACAAAACTAACTTGATTACATGGTAAATCTCATCCAACCCATCACCGTCCAACAAGCCTACGATGGAATTACTCACGCACGGCGGTGAGCATCATGAAATTGGTGACGCAGGATGGTTTATGATGACAACGACGCTGAATCCCCCTCTCCGGAGCCCCGAACGGACTCTAGATCAGCCCTCTCGAGAGAGATTAGGGCTTGGCGGCAGCTCCGTATCGTAAAACGCGATGAAACTTTCTCTCTGATTTTTTTCTCCGCAAAACGGACTATATGGAGTTGGAGTTGATGTCGGTGGAGCATTAGGGGGCCCACAAGACAGGGGGCGTGCCCAGGGGGAGGGGGCGTGCCCCCCACCCTCGTGGATAGGGTGTGGCCCCCCTGGCCTTGATTCTTTCGCCAGTATTTTGTATATTTTTGAAAAGTAACTCCGTGGGTTTTTAGGTCATTCTGAGAACTTTTGTTTTCTGCACAATAAACAACACCATGGCAGTTCTGCTGAAAACAGCGTCAGTCCGGGTTAGTTTCATTCAAATCATGCAAATTAGAGTCCAAAACAAGGGCAAAAGTGTTTGGAAAAGTAGATACGTCGGAGATGTATCAGTCATGTCGGGGACTCGGCGCTCGAGTTTATCCTGCAGCTGCAGGGCCGCCGCGCCGCTGCCTTCGTCTTCCCCGGGCGTTCGCGAGGGTGTTGGAGATCGACCAGCCACCGCGGCTGAGGCTTCACATGAAGGGGTGTTGCCATGGCGACATGTGGGTGAACACAAGGTTCCCCGCCCCTCAAGTGATGCTCCTTCGCCCGGGCTGGAAAACCTTTGCACGCGCCCATAGCTTGATGGATGGGCACATCCTCTGCTTCAAGCTAGCAGAGAGTGATTTGCTCTCCGTCAAGGTCTTCGGGCACTCGGGACATAGGCTAGGGTGTTGTGCGGAGAGCTCGAATGATGGCGAAAGCTCCTCTTCGGGCGAGAGTGGCGAGGAGGACAGCGACATCGACGACAAGGGTAGCGGGCAGGAGGATGACAGGTCTGACTAGGCGTCGGGCACACTGTTCCTGGGCGACGCTGGCGGCACCATCATCTACATCACAAGCTCCTTGAACTTCTCGGGGTCATCACCTTGGGCGGCTGATGTTGGAGGGACGGGGAAGACGAAGAATGCGGGTGGCAGGCCGTCAAGTCGGAGTACACGGGCACTGACGCCTTCATTGTGTATTAGCGGCCCGCTGCCTCATCTTTCGGCTCTTCTCCCGACACCATCATCACCAGCCCTCTCCTGGGCGGCCGCTGATATGTTCTCTTGGCGTCTTCTGCTGCTCGCACCTCGCCTAGGCACTCCTTTTGCCCTCCTGCCATCTTGTTTCGTTTCCTGGGGAGAGGGACAAGAAAGGGATTATGGTCATCTTATCTCTTTTTAGTTTTTAAGCCTACGGGCACTTGTCAGATTTAAACCTTGTAATCCCCTTGCTCATGTTCACATTCCGTACAAACTATACCTGTAAGGGACGTATTAATGAAAAAATGGTGCTTGCCGGGTTCTTTGTGCGTGAGCGAGGCCCATGCCAAGGAATGAATCCTTGTTATTTTTATGATAAACATTGTCATCCGGCAACAGGCCTTGCCATCCCCCTACTTCATTCGATCGTACTCATGCTTTCGGCAGAGGCTGGGGCGAATTAGGGTTAGGCCCTTCATTTGCTTCCTTGTCACCGCGACTACAACCAAGTTCTGACCCATGGAATAGTTCTTGGGTACAGGAAAAGGGGAGCACGATGGCCTAGAAATAAAACGAGGTTTCATATGTCCCAATTCTATACGGAAATGCACAACAGGGGATAAAGGACTTATCTGAATCCGCAGCCCCCCGACAACCTTGGCTTGCCGTGGTTGGACCCTTGTGTCCGCAGTCCCCAGCAACCTTGGCTTGCCGGGACCGGAGCGCGTGCATGTTCTCTTTCTTCCAAATAGCTCAGCAGAAATGTCCATGTACCCTGCGAACCAAAGAGGACAGAAAGGAACAGAGAGACGCACACTTGACCTCTAAGCTAGGGGTTAGTCGCCGCTAAGCACTATCAACCCTGTCATGGAATTGTCACGGCAGATGTCCTTAGTGTGAGGACTTAGTCGCGAGGCTAACGCATCTATGCGGCAGCTTGAGAGGGGTTGGGCGGAATCGGGAGATGCAACACAAGACAAGGATTTAGACAGCTTCGGGCCCTGGGAAACATCATCCGGTAATAACCCTATATGCTGTTTGTGGCTAGGTCTCATTATGCTCATGAGGGAGTCGCCGCGTAAGTCGGCTCCCCTTTAGTTGTGTCTAGCCTTAGAGATTATTCTTCTTGCCTGTCCCTCTTTGGGGAGCCCTGCCCCTCCTTATATAAGTTGAAGGGGCAGGTTACGTGACTAGTCCTAGTAGGATTAGGATTACTCTATTACAAGTGGAGTCCTAGTCTTGCTTTCTTTGTAGGAGAATATTCCTTATGCCTTTTCTCTTAAGCAGGCCCACCATAGCATGAGCCGGCCTTCTAGGCCTTGGGCCTTGTCTTCTATCTGACCCGCCATCAGGGCCATCCGTGAGTCGCCAGGCTCGTGAGTCGTCAAAGCAGTGAGCCGCCAGTCCTCCGGCGAGTTACCAATGAAAATGCCAAGCCCGGACGGGTCATACTTTCGGCCGGGTCATACCGCGGGGTATATCCCTGACATTAGCCCCCAGTTTAATTTGGATTTATCCATGTTAAACTTATCCTGTAACATAAACACAAGAACAAACTTGATAGGTAATGCTCGGGGTTAAATATTTTCCTGAACCGGCACCTGATCATCCTTAAGTCCTTGTCATTTCCTCCTGGATGCATGCTCAAGATCTTATAGCAAATCTCCTTTAAGCGATATGTTCAAACTTTGCCAATGCAAAAAATCCAGGCACTTGTTCTAAAAAATCTAGGTCAATAGACCAGCTTCATAACCAATTGTTGACATTGGCTCTTGTAGAGAAATGTTATAAGAAATAATCCATTTGAGTCGGCCTTCAATGCTCTGACTTGACAAACATATTGGTCTAGAAATATTCAACTGATATTCAGCCGGCTTAAAGATGTAGATCTTGCCGATTTATGATTGCCAAAATTGCCGGGTTATAAATAAATGATGCCGGGTCATGATTGTTGCAGACACCGGGTTAATCTGGTCTACTCCAAACTAAGAATTTGAAGGTTTTTTCTCCCTTATATGCATATCACCTGTAGCCCCCAAGTGCCGAGTTGTCATGCTTGCAGCAACATGGGACTTGTAATTGCCTTATGCTCACGAAAACTTCAACCAATGTAGCCCCCAAAGGGTCGGGTCATTATGCAATAATAAGCAGGGACTTTGTAGATATAACCATGTAAACTTGAATAGCAACGTGTAGCCCCCAAGGGCTGGCTCAGTAAGATAATACTGAGCTGGGACTTTGTATATAACTCATTGATAATAACCTCCTATGATGTAATCTCCACCATGGGGCTTGAACCCACGTCCACAAGGTTAAGAGCTTTGTACTCTAATAGCTGAGTAGTGAACCTTTCAATATATTGGATTAAAGCTTGTGTACCTTGAATTTTTAACAGGAGCAATTGGTAGCCCCCAAGGGCCGGCTCATTACAATGTGATGAGTCGGGTCTTCAATAAGTTGAGCAAAAAAATGACTTTGCATTAGCCCCCAAGTGCCATGGTGCATGCTGGCAGTGACATGGGACTTGCATATTTGATATGATCTCAATCTGCATAATGTAGCCCCCATGTGCCGGGTTGTAAGCCTGCAGCGACTCGGGACTATTACTTCCATTGTAGAATAAATCATATCCATTGATAAAATAATAGCCACTATGCTAAAGCAACTTTGAATACCTTATATCGAAAGTCGCTTTAGCACAATGGCTATTATTTTATCAATGGCTATGATTTATTCTACAATGGAAGGAATAGTCCCGAGTCACTGCAGGCTTACAACCCGACACTTGGGGGCTACATTATGCAGATTGAGATCATATAAAATATGCAAGTCCCATGTCACTGCAAGCATGCACCATGGCACTTGGGGGCTAATGCAAAGTCATTTTTTTGCTCAACTTATTGAAGACCCGACTCATCCAATTGTAATGAGCCAGCCCTTGGGGGCTACCAATTGCTCCTATTAAAAATTCAAGGTACACAAGCTTTAATCCATTATATTGAAAGGTTCACTACTCAGCTAGTAGAGTACAAAGCTCTTAACCTTGTGGACGTGGGTTCAAGCCCCATGGTGGAGATTACATCATAGGAGGTTATTATCAATGGGTTATATACAAAGTCCCAGCTCAGTATTATCTTACTGAGCCGGCCCTTGGGGGCTACACGTTGCTGTTCAAGTTTACATGGTTATATCTACAAAGTCCCTGCTTATTATTGCATAATGACCCGGCCCTTGGGGGCTACACTGGTTGAAGTTTTCATGAGCATAAGGCAATTACAAGTCCCATGTTGCTGCAAGCATGACAATCTGACACTTGGGGGCTACTAGTGATATGCATATAAGGGAGAAAAAATCATCAAATTCTCAGTTTGGAGTAGACCAGATTAACCCGGTGTCTGCAACAATCATGACCCGATAGCATTTATTTATAACCCGGCATTTTTGGCAATCATAAATCGGCAAGATCTACATCTTTAAGCCGGCTGAATATCACTTGAATATTTCAAGACCAATATTTTGTCAAGTCAGAACATTGAAGGCCGACTCAAATGGATTATTTCTTGTAATATTTCTCTACAAGACCCAATGTCAGCAAATTGGACATGAAGCTGGCCTATTGACCCGGATTTTCTAGAAGAAGTGCCTGGATTTTTTCCATTGGCGAAGTTTGAACATATCGGTTAAAGGAGATTTGTTATAAGATCTTGAGCATGCATCCAGGAGGAAATGACAAGGACTTAAGGATGATCAGGTGCAGGTTCAGGAAAATATTTAACCCAGAGCATAACCTATCAAGTTTGTTCTTGTGTTTATTTTACAGGATCAGTTTAACATGGATAAATCCAAATTAAACTAGGGGCTAATGTCGGGGATATACCCCGCGGTATGACCCGGCCAAAAGTATGACCCGGCCGGGCTTGTCATTTTCATTGGTAACTCACCGGAGGACTGGTGACTCACTACTTTGACCACTCATGAGCTTGGCGACTCATGGATGGCCCTGACGGCTGGTCAGATAGAAGACAGGGCCCAAGGCCCAGAAGGCCGGCTCATGCTATGGTGGGCCTGCTTAAGAGAAAAGGCATAAGTAATATTCTCCTACAAAGAAAGAAAGACTACGAATCCACTTGTAATAGAGTAATCCTAATCCTACTAGGACTAGTCATGTAACCCGCCCCTTCAACTTATATAAGGAGGGGCAGGGCTCCCCAAAGAGGGACAGGCAAGAAGAATAATCTCTAAGGCTAGACACAGCTAAAGGGGAGCCGACTTATGCGGCGACTCCCTCATAAGCATAATGAGACCTAGCCACAAACAGCATTAGGGTTATTACCGAATGATGTTTCCCGGGGCCTGAAGCTGTACAAATCCTTGTCTTGTGTTGCGTCTCTCGATTCCGCCCAACCCCTCTCAAGCTAACGCATAGATGCGTTGGCCTCGCGACTAAGTCCTCACACTAAGGACATCTGCCGTGACAATTCCACGACAAACCCTAACCGAGGGAGAGACTCAACCTAGCATGAACGCTATAACTCAGGGCGCCAGAGCTTCATTTATTTATGCTCAGGGTTTTCGCCTTGCTTTGTACAGAGGGTTACATGCCTTGCCGGCAAGGCTCATACAAAAGGTGGTCTGCCGGGGGAGGGGGGCGGCAACCGAGCCTTATGGGTAAAACTTGTGAAGATGTTCGATGTTCCAGGAGTTGCTCACTGGAATGGCATCTTTGGTTTCCAGGCGGACTGCACCGGGCCTGGTGACTCCTATTACCCGATAAGGGCCTTCCCACTTTGGCGTCAACTTGTTGGAATTCTTGGCCGATTGAACACTCCGAAGAACAAGGTCGCCTTCCTCAAAGCTTCGGGCATGAACCTTGCGGCTATGGTAGCAGCGCAAGGCTTGCTGGTAGCGTGCTGCTCTCACAGCCGCCTGAAGACGATCTTCCTCGAGGAGCGTTGCGTCATCTTGCCAAAACCTCTCTTGCTCAAGCTCATCATAAGCAAGCACTCGAGGTGACCCGTATGTGAGTTCCGTGGGGAACACTGCCTCTGTCCCATATACACGGGCAAAGGGTGTCTGGCCGGTGGCTCTATTTGGCGTCGTTCTGATTGACCAAAGAACCGCCGACAACTCATCAATCTAGCGCCTTCCACTCTTGCATAGCCTGTCAAAAGTCTTTGTCCTCAGGCCTCATAGTACTTTAGCATTTGCCCTCTCCGCCTGGCCGTTGCTCCATGGGTGCGCCATGGAAGCGAAACAGACCTTGCTACCGAGGTCTTGGATGTATTGCATGAAGGTGCGGCTTGTGAACTACGTGCCGTTGTAGGTGATGACTCTGTTTGGCACACCAAAACGACAGACTGGCCCCTTGAAGAATTTGACGGCTGACTGCGCTGTCACCTTCCTCACTGCTTCCACCTCCTACCACTTTGTGAACTTGTCGATTGCAACGTACAAGTACTCAAAGCCCCCGACAACGCGGGGGAAAGGGCCCAGTATGTCGAGCCCCCAGACCAAAAGTGGCCAGGAGAGAGGGATTGTTTGAAGGGCTTGAGCTGGCTGATGAAGCTTCTTTGAATGGAACTGACACGCTTCACACTTGGTTACTAGTGCCGTTGCATCCTGGAGGGCAGTGGGCCAGAAGAAAACTTGCCAGAAAGCCTTGCTAGCAAGGGCCCTCGACCCTATGTGGGAGCCACATATGCCTCCATGTATCTCTGCCAACAGCTCCAGTCCTTCCTCCCGGGGAACACACTTCAATTTCACACCATTTGGTCTTTTTCTGTATAGAACGTTGTCAACAAACTGATACATGGAAGACCGGCGGGCTACTTTCTCTAGTTCTTCCTGCTCCTCAGGAAGCTCCCCTGTTTGGAGGAATCGAACGGTATGCTGTGCCCATGCCGGAGCCAGGGGCTCGACGGCAAGGACTAAAGGCATTTCCTCTGCCATGGGAGCGGCTGTCTCCACGGCCAGGGCTTGACGCCCTGTCAGCGTCAGTTGCCCCATGGCAGGCTCAGTGTCCACAGCAACATCTTTGCCAGCGGCTCCTGGGAGCTCAGTGGGAAAGTACTTGTCGGGGCCCGATTTCCTTCGCTTGTTCTACTCTGTTGATGGTTCAATGGATGGTTGAGTTAAACGAAGCACAAAAGTACCTGGTTCCACAGGTAGTTTGAAGGCAGCACGCTTCCATAGGTAGTCGGCGATGTCGTTCTCCACTCAGGGAACATGCTCCGCCTATATATCGTCAAAACACTCCTCCAGCTTCCTCACCTCATCTACGTAGGCCTCCACCAACGGGCTTTGATAATACTTTTTGACTTGCCTGACGACAAGTTGTGAATCACCCCTGACGATGAGCTTCTTGATCCCGAGGTCTGCCGCGATCCTGAGACCGGCAAGCAACCCCTCGTATTCAGCAGTGTTGTTCGTTGACATCTCCCTGGGAAAGTGCATCTGGATTACATACTTGAGGTGCTCTCTGGTGGGAGCGACGAGTAGCACACCAGCACCGGCGCCTTGCAGTGAGAAAGCCCCGTCAAAGTACATAATCTAGTTGTGACTTGTTTTCCTTGCCGGGAAGAGTGTTCTCCTGGATCTCTTTGTCGAGCGTCGAGGTCCACTCTGCAATGAACTCTGCCAAGACTCTGCTCTGGATCGTCGAAGTACTTTCAAATTTCAAACCAAAGCTCGACAGCTCCGAGGCCCATTCCACAATCCTCCCGGTTGCATCCGGGTTACGCAGTATCCGTTGCAACTGGAGGCGGGTGACGACGGTGATCTCGTGTGCTCGGAAGTAATGACGCAGCTTCCTCAAGGCCATAAGGAGGCCAAAGAGCAATTTCTGCACACCGGAGTACCTTGACCTAGCCCCCTGTAAGAGGGAGCTGACAAAGTAAACTGGGTGCTGCATCATCTTCTTCTTCTGCACCACTTCATTTGGTTGCGCAGGCCCTGTCCCGCCGGCGTCAGACCCTGCAGGGGGCCTCACCTTGCCGGTACCAGGTCCTGTTGTGGGAGCTCTGGCTCGCCATCCGCCAGTCCTATCGTTGCCACTACCCCTTCATCAACCTTCCTCTATGCTACTAGCGCGGCGCTGACCAATTGATTCGTTGTCGCTAGATACAGCAGCAGCGGCTCTTGTGGTTTAGGCACAACCAGTATCGGTGTGGAGGAGAGGTATTTCTTCAAGTCCTGCAGCGCAGCTTCGGCCTCTGGGGTCCATTCCATTGGGCCCGCCTTTTTCAAGATTTTAAAAAAGGGAAGGGCACGCTCAGTAGACTTGGAAATGAATCTGCTCATGGCGGCAATGCAGCCAGCGAGCCGATGCACATCCTTGATCCGCCTAGGTGCCTCAATCTACTCAATGGCCTTGATCTTGTCTGGATTCGCCTCGATCCCACGCTGTGACACAAAAAACCTGAGAAGTTTGCCGGACGGAACACCGAAGACACACTTCTCAGGGTTCAGCTTGAGGTTGATCTTGCGCAAATTTGCAAACGTCTCTTCCAAATCTTGTACAAGTGTTGCCTTGTCCTTGGTTTTGACCACTATGTCATCCATATAAGCTTCCATATTTCTATGTAGCTGGGGCTCAAAACCAATTTGGACTGCCCTTGCAAACATTGAGCCAACACTCTTCAACCCGAAAGGCATCCGTAAAAAGCAATACGTACCACACGGGGTGATGATTGATGTCTTCTCTTCATCTTCTCTTTTCATGAAAATCTGGTGGTATCCTGAGTAGGCATCAAGGAATGATAATAGGTCACACCCGGCCGTGGAGTCAACAATCTGGTTGATGCGCGGCAACGGGAAGGGGTCTTTTGGACATGCCTTATTGATATTTGTGTAATCAATACACAGCCTCCACTTCCCATTTGCCTTGCGCACCACCACCGGATTGGCCAACCACGTTGGATGGAGTACTCCTCTCACCAAGCCTACCGCTTCCAGCTTCCTGATCTCCTCTGTGATGAACTCCTGCCTTTCCAAAGCTTGCTTCCTGACCTTCTCCTTGACGGGTCGCGCATGAGGACAGACAACAAGATGGTGCTCAATCACCTCCCTGGGAACGCCGGGGATGTCAGATGCTTGCCATGCAAACACATCGACATTCGGCCACAGGAAAGTGACAAGCGCGCCTTCCTATTTGCTATAGAGGGTGGAGCTTATGGTGAAAGCCCCTCCTGTGCCATCCTCCTTGACGGACACCTTCTTGGTCTCTGGTGGTGCAGCTCTTGATTTCTTTCTCTTGCCGGTGGAGCTCTCTGGCACGTCCTTGATGGGAGCACAACACTCCAAAGAGGCGCTCTTGTTGGAGTGGGTGTGGGAGGTCTTGCCTATCTGCTTCCCTCCTGGGGCTTCGGCGGCAGGAGCAAGTGCCTTGGCAGCAATCGCCGCAACTGCTTCCCGATAGAGTTGGTCAGCGCAGATCAGCGCATCCTTCTTGTTGGAGGGCACATTGATGATGGTCATCAGCCCAGGCATCTTCAGCGTGTTATAGGCGTAGTGTGACACCGCCATGAACATGGCTAGTGCCGGGCGGCCGAGGATCCCGTTGTAGGGAAAGGGGATCTCGGCTACATCGAAGACAATCCTCTCCGTCCTGTAGTTCAACTCACCTCCAAACGTCACGGGCAGCGTGACCTTACCCTTCGGCTAACTCCTTCCCGGGTTGACCACTTGAAACGTGCTCGTCTCTTCGCGGTCTCCATCAGGAATCTGCAGCCTTTTGATCACAACAGGCGAGATCAAGTTTAGACCGGCCCCGCTGTAAACTAGCATCTTCGTGACCTTGAGGTTGCGTATCGTTGGTGAAACCAACAATTGCAGATACCCGACCGTAGTTGTGCGATCAGGGTGGTCCTCGATGTCAAAAATGATAGGTGTGTTGGACCACTGCAGTGGCTTTTGAGTGTCGAATGATGGCTCCGCTGCTGCGATCTCATGCACCCACTGCTTGAGCTGGCGGTGAGAGGTGTGCAGCGAGGCACCACCATCGATGCATATGGCCTCCGTATCTTTTTGAAACTTGTGGTCGCCGGACTCGCCGGACTCATCATGATCATCGTGTTCCTGCTTCTTGTCGCGGCCCCGGGCGGGCCTCTGCTACTGGTTATCCTTGCCGTGGCGGCCTCCTTGGCCGCCACGCTTCTTGCCGGATCCTTCGGCACTATCCTGACCCTTCTCCTTGTCCCGCCTCTCAGACTCAGCATTTTGCTTCTCAGCAAGCAACTCAACTTGTCGGCAGTTCTGGAGGTCGTTGTCGGTTCAATATCCGGCGTAGTAGGGATCCTAAGCTAGGCGTCTTGGAGCTATGGTAACATGGACACGGGATTTTACCCAGGTTCGGGCCCTCTTGATGGAGGTAAAACCCTACGTCCTGCTTTTGATTGTATTCATATGGGGTATAGTACGGAGTACATGTATCTACCACGAGATGATAGTAATGAATATGAGATTGTCTATTGACTAGCCTGGCATCGGTTTATATAAGACACTGGAGGCCTAGGGTTTAGGAGAGTCCTTGTCTTGGGCGCCAAGTCTTGTGGAGTCTTCCTTGTATGCGACAGGGGTTGCTCGAACTGGCCCATGAGTATACGGCCATGGGGGTCCTCGGCCCAATCCAACTGATCGGGAGACGACATGGTGAGTACCCCCTATTCCAGGACCCGTCAGTAGCCCCCTGAACCGGTCTTCAAGTTGGGGACGCTCCTCAATTCTTCTGAACTGTTCTTCACCTTCGGTCGTTGGTCTTGAAAACTGGTTCAACAAATCTTCTCGTCTTTGATCTTGAGGATTGCCGAGGTGACTCCGAAGAGTTTACACGTCGGGTATCCGAGGAGCCCCTTTAAGTTTCCGGCCTTTATCAATGCCTTGATATTTTTATGCCATACCTCGGGTTTGAAGTTGTTCCTGAGTGGCAACGTCCTCTTGCGTCCGAGCTCGAACATCGGATTGCATTCGAGGTATCATTAGCAGCAGAGCACCAACGTCGGTCCGCTTCCGAGCTCCAACGCCGGAATGTATCCGAGCTCCTACGCCAGACTATGTCCAAGCTCCAATGCCGGACTATGTACAAGCTCCAACACCGGACTGTATCCGAGCTCCAACGTCAGACTGTGTCCAAGATCCAACGCCGGACTGTGTCCAAGCTCCAATGCCGGACTATATTCGAGGTGTCATAGATCACCTTGGTTCAAAAAAGTTGAAGGAGTTTAGCCGAGCTTAATGCCGGAAATGCCCTCTACGGAGCCAACCACTGGCGTCCGAGCTTTATGCCGGACTGCTTCTGGGGTGTCTATTGTAGTCGAGCACCAACGCCGGACTGTATCCGAGGTGGTGCACCACCTCGGCCATGGGCTAATTTTTATGTATTTCATTCCGAATTATGCAATGTAATCTCTACCGAGATGTATAGCCAGTAGCGCTCAAGGTGCGTGTTGGCCTAATATCCGGGATGCACCTAAAGGAAAAAATCAAACCGCTGACCCGAGTAGCCCCTGAGACTCAGGTCGATTCATAAAATCAGCCTGAGGATCAATTATTAGCTCGGCAGCATACTTAGGAATAGAAATGCGGTGTGCAAAGTCCTCGAGACTAAGGTTGGGTGCGTCCGACCAACCTGAGGATAATAATCTCCTCGAAGACGATGTTGCTCTTTAAATTTTCTGCATTGGATTGTCAATGCAGTAGCCCCCAAGACACTGGTCGGGTGGCAACACCAGATCAGGTGATCGATGTGCCCTTTTAATATTTGTAAATAATAAGCCCGAAGCCTAGTAGCCCCCGAGCCTTAATGCGGGCACGGGAGGCCGAATTAAGGATTGATATCCATAGTAAAATCACAAATTATGTGTAATGACTCTATGTATCCAAGCACTTTACATCAATAATGCTCGGATCTGCATTGTACAAAACTTTGTTGACCGACCATCAGCTTCAACCTCCTCGGCCAGCAGCCGAGGAGTGTTTGTCCTACTTTATAAAGCCTTTATGAGGGCAAAGATTTACGGCAAACAAGGCAATCCGGCCATACGGTTTTATAAACAAAGGTACGTAGAGAGACACGTTATATTATTGTTTAACATAAGAAACATCGTCCAAAGAAAATAATCCTGCTATCGGTTCCTTTCTTTGGGTTGTCATTCTAAGCATGATCATGAAACCTCAGCTCCGATCAATGTGGGAGGAAAATACTGAGGATTTAGTTCGGGGAAAGCTTCCAAACTCTGTGGTCTAAATGAACCCAAATTTTCACATCCGTAGCGACCGTTTATAATCTAAAAGTGGACCATCGTCGGCTTCTACACCCTTGTAGATGCTACGTAGGGTGTTTCCAAAATAACAAAACAACCCTTAGCCGACGTCTCGGTGCCCAAAGGCGGTTGTGTTTAGCGGAAATGAGGCAATCAGATATGCGGGCTTTATAACTTTCAATTAGTCATAGGAGCTTAAAGTTGGGAGGCCAGCAAGTAGCCTCCCGGTTAGTGTTCAGCGACAGCCGAGGTCAAGCCGTAAACACTTCGGCCAATGTTATGAACGGCCTGTCCTTTAATACAGTCATCGGACCGCTGACTAGTTTACGATTATTGTGACCGTCAGTTTTCGGCTTTCTCCACTGAGGTGCTTAACCATGCGAGCTAGAAGCACAGTTGCAGCGGTTCTCCCTTTGCACACCTAGCCGAACAAAGCGGAACGTAGGAGGCAATCACAGGAGCCAGGCAACCCAACTATTGACCGAAGACATAATTTGAAACTAATGCATATATAGCAATATCCGAGATTTTTTGCCGAATCTCTAAAGGTGTCCGGCGTTGCACTGCAAGACTTATGTGGAAAACACATGAATAGTTGAAAAGTGACATAGGATTGGAAAACCAAAAAACGTCAGTAAAAACTCGACGACCGAACTAGATCAATTGTTCGGTGCCAATCAGAAAATTGGTCTTAGAAAAAATTGTGCCTCTGTCGTGCTTTAACATGACACGCCCTATCTGAAGACTTCAAGCGGGTCAGCCTACGGCTTCAACCTCCTATCCCGAAGGTGGAGTACTTCTCGTTAGGCCAGTTTAGCAAACGTTAGCGGCTTTGAGAGAGAAATTAGGCTCCCCGGCTATTGATCACATACTCGCGTCGAAAAAAGGAGTGATAGAAAAAAGACTTTGCAACGACTAAGAAGAAGAACACTTATTATAAAACAACTCAGATAAATTTAAGAGCTCCCGAGTGACTTGGGTAAAAGAATTTTATGTATAATGATTGTATGTACCGAAGTACTTATATCATATATGTGTTCACCCGAACTTTAAACGCGTCTTAACCGACCATCGGCTTCTCCCTCTTCGGCCATGGGCCGAAAAGTGTTATGTACTCCACCTGTCGAGAATATCGACGGTGTTTCTGATAACCAGGCAATCAGGCCATAAGGCTGTAACAGAAAAAGCGCACTCAGGGAACTTATGCTATATTACTGACGAAGTGTAAGAAGCATCTTCGAAGAAAATAGTACCCCCATCGATACCTTTCTTCGGTTGCTCATAGTTACTATGAGACTTGTGCAATAGATTTTTTGTACTCATGAGTTCCATTGTGTGCCGACCATAACTGAAAACAATAAGAGCGCTAGCTTTCGGCTTCACCCAGTGTGAGGTCAGAGCTCAGAGGACCCGGTCGTGACAATCGCAGAGGTGCTCCCTTTACTCCCTAGCCGAACAATCGGGAACGTAGTGGTAAACACAGGAGCAAGGCAACCCAGCTTGCGGAACACTTAAGTCAATATGGTGCATATTGTGGCGTAATACATGAACAAGGAACGAAGCCGTACAAGTATAATCATATGCAAGAGGAAAGGCTCCATAAAGGAAGCCCCCGGTTAAATGGGGTATTTGAATTTGCGTGTCACAAACAAGGTTTCGACAAAGAAGTTTTTCACAAGCAAGTTTTTGCCAAAAAGGTATAATGCTTGGTCGAACCGAACAAAATTTAAAATTGAAAGTTTTTTAGCATGAAAGCAACTTAGCTGGTTAGTGTGCTTGGTGTTGATGATGAGTTCCGGACTTATGGCGGGACGAAGCCATAGTCCTCGGCCTGGCCGAGGTCCCAGCCCCCGAGCCGGTTCCGAAACATCCGAGAAAAGAGCTCGGCTTGACAAAGTGACATCACAACACTACCGATATGTTGAGGCGAAGCCCCCAGTTTAGCCGAGATGTCGGAGCTGGTCAGCTGGTGGCGCCGAGGTGACTGTGTGACACAGTCGAAGTCGTTTACCTACATACAGGAAATAGTGCAGTCCAAAAATACAAAAAAAATTCTTGCATATTTAAAAGACGCAAAGTAAATTGTTAAAAAGATGTAGCCTGGGCGCCTAGGTCATCTTGATGACGTGACGGCGTTGTGGCGTGGCAATGTCCATATAGGTGCCGACCGAGATGAGGGTGAGAGGCTGACCCGACCGATGCCATGTACAAGTGTCGACAAAATATTTCTGCAAAAATAGTGAAGTGCAAAACAACAGAAAATATTCTGCGTGCAATAATTTTAGGAGCTAACTGAATAGTTAGGAAAAATAAAACCTATTCGGCGGTGATGACCCGGACTAAAGTAAACAGACGAACTGATCTGTACTGAGCATGTGAGAAAAAAAGGGGAGAAACAAGTCTCCCTGTGGTGTGTTGGCAGTGAGCCGAGCTCTGATCAATGCATTGCTCCGCACTATCCCTTCGGTTGGATCACCCATGGGCTAGATTGAGGCCGGATCCGATGTATCGCCAAGCAGCACACGTGAAGAATAGGCCGCACTGTGATCTGAGGTCTTGTGGGGCCATCAACAGATGATGTAGTAATCAACATCAAATCTGAATCAAACAAGCTGGAGAAGGTCTAGCATCTCACGCAAGCGTTAGTACATACCGGTATGATACTACTTTTAGTGCAAGGGTCAAATCAATCTAGTACGTGAAAAAGAATGCACGGAAGACATATGACAAGACAAAAGCGTAAGCTGCCTTCAGTATTTGATTAAATAAACAAAAGGGAGAGGAAGGATTAAGTCTCCCTGCGAGTTGCCATATGGCTGAATTTTTGCCGGCCCTGGCATGCTGGTGCACGCGCGATCTCCTGGGCTGGAACGCCGCCGGTCGGATCACCACACATTTTTATTGCACTAACCTAGATCGAGGCCACAAACTCGAGGCTTTTCTTTGCATGCTGGCACTATACGAATCTGGAGTACTGCCCGGCGGCGGACACGGCTGTTGCTGTTGGAATTTTCTCAATCCTGATCTGCGAAAGCAAATAAAAGGTAGTGACCTGTAGAAAAAAAGTAAGAACTGCCATGAAAAGATTCTCTTTTGTTTCTACGCAAGGTAGTATTTTGGATTAGTAGAATCCAACCACGTCCAGGACACTGTACGCGAGGTGGTGCACTTCACGCCGGTGTTCGATGGTGGTTCAAGCGTCTTTAAGGGCTCTCTCCCAAAGAACTTGGCGCTGATCGCGGTGGGTCCATGGGTCGGACAACGCTATGGAAATGTTATCACAAGCGTCATCACGACGGACCGACACCTGCGGTAACTGGTGTGGGGGAGGAGAGTGCACCGTGGCTGCATCACCTCCGGCCCTTCCACCACTAGCATGCGGTGGCTCGATGGAGCGTCGGCCTAAGGGCCCCGCTGGTCGCGGCTCATCTTTGTTGGCGGCACCGACGAGGTTCCGGATGGTGGCTCTCCACTCGTTGAGCTTTTCCGCAGCAGGAGGAAAGTCGAGGAGCAGCAGCGCGCGCGCTAAAGCTTCTGCTGGCGTGGGCGGCGGCGAAAGCTGCATGGACCGTGACGCGCTCCGACTTCTAACCACGTTAGAAGGTGCTCTATCACGGCCTTGCGGCTATATGCCATTTTCGCCAGCACTTCGGCGTGCATGCTGGCCTCCTTTGTCCCGCGAAGGATGCGCAGGACTCTTCCCATGGTGGCGTCCGGGGTCACTAGCATGGTGACGGTGCTCTCGCGCAAAACATAGGAAGAGCACGTCGTGGGCGCTGGCGTAGGTGTCTGAAAGCACAAGTGCTCCCTAGGTGGTTTTGGTAATTAATGTCAACATATCTCCTGTTGGACTAACACTTTTATCTAGTATATTTCAGTTAAGTTCAACAATGGAGTGGAATGGACTAAAGGACGTGGGAACTCCTTCAAGATGCTAAGGATAAAGGATTGGCTCAAGCTTCAAGCTCAAGACTCTTCATTTTACATTTTAGTGATCCAAGATCACATTGAGTCTATAGGAAAAGCCAATACTATCAAGGAGGGATGAGGTGTTGTTTAATGAGCCTCTTGCTTCATGTGCTTTGTGATATGCTCCAAAACCCTCAGCTACTTTCCCACTTCCACAAATGACCTAAACCCAAAGCCAAAATCGGTCACACCGATTCTTCCTATCCGGCGCCACCAATTCCAAAAGTCATAGCCACTGCCACAAACCCTAAGCAAATTGGTCTTACTGATAGGGATCTCGGTCTCATCGAGATGGGATTGTAATCTCTCTGTGTATGTCCATTATCAAAATCGGTCTCACTGAGTTTGAGTAATCGGTACTACCGAGATTACAATGCAAACTCTCCGGATAACTTATTACCAAAATCGGTCCCACCAAGTTTGAGTAATCGGTCCAACCGAGTTTTCCTGACCAACTCTCTGGAAAGCTTGTTACCAAATCAGTCTCACCGAGTTTGTGTAGTCGGTCCTACCGAGATTACGTTATGCCCTAACCCTAACCGAATCAGTCTCACCGAGTTGCATTTCGGTCCCACCGAAAACCCTAACGGTCACATTATTTGCTGAATCGGTCTGACCGAGTTTAACGATTCGGTCCCACCGAGTTTGGTAGATTGTGTGTAATGGTTAGATTTTGTGTGGAGGCTATATATACCCCTCAACCTCCTCTTCATTCGTGGAGAGAGCCATCAGAACGAACCTACACTTCCAGCATACATTTTCTGAGAGAGAACTACCTACTCATGTATTGAGGCCAAGATATTCCATTCCTACCATATGAATCTTGATCTCTAGCCTTCCCCAAGTTGCTTTCCACTCAAATCTTCTTTCCTCCAGATCCAAAACCTATGAGAGAGAGTTGAGTGTTGGGAAGACTATCATTTGAAGAACAAGAGCAAGGAGTTCATCATCAACGCACCATTTGTTACTTCTTGGAGAGTGGTGTCTCCTAGATTGGCTAGGTGTCACTTGGGAGCCTCCGACAAGATTGTGGAGTTGAACCAAGGAGTTTGTAAGGGCAAGGAGATCGCCTTCGTGAAGATCTACCGCTAGTGAGGCAAGTCATTCGTGGGCGACGGCCATGGTGGGATAGACAAGGTTGCTTCTTCGTGGACCCTTCGTGGGTGGAGCCCTCCGTGGACTCGCGCAGCCGTTACCCTTCGTGGGTTGAAGTCTCCATCAACGTGGATGTACGATAGCACCACCTATCGGAACCACGCCAAAAACATCCGTGTCTCCAATTGCATTTGAATCCTCCAAACCCTTCCCTTTACTTTCTTGCAAGTTTCATGCTTTACTTTCCGCTGCTCATATACTCTTTGCATGCTTGCTTGATATGTATTGTGAATGTTAAACTTGTGCCTAAACTCCACTTAAACTTAAGGAAACTTAAAAACTGCAACTTTGGTACTTAGTGTCTAATCACCCCCCCCTCTAGACACCTCTTCTCAAGGTCCTACAAGTGGTATCAGAGCATTGGTCTCCATTGCTTTGGTTTAATCACCATTGGAGGAAGATGGATGAGTCTACTATTGGGAGTCTTAGACATAGAGTGCCTATTCTTGATGGAGAGTATTTTCATGAGTGGAAAAATGAGATGCTTGTTATTTTCAATCAATATCATTTGAACAAGTACATTTCTAGCCCTTGGGCACCTTATGTTGATCCTATGCATCCTACCCATGATGAGTCAATTGACATGATTAGGAATCTTAGAATTGCTGAACTTATCATTAGAGGATTGCCTAGAAACTTGATTGGATGTTTGCCTACTTTTAAGTGTGCCTACACCAAATGGAAATTTCTTGAGGAATAATTTCCAGATTATTCCCTGAAAAATCTTGATGAAATTCTCCATAAGTCTATTGCCTTGAGTAAGATGAATACTGGTGATCCTATGTTTGGTGATCGTCTATTTGAGCTTACAAACCTTATGCGTGCCAAAGGAAATGTTGGTATCATTAGTGATATTATTTCCGAAGCTATAAAAATTCATAAGCAAGATTATTGTCAAACTCATTCTAATGAACCACCCTCTCTAGGACTTGATCCACCACATGACGATGTTGAACATGGATACTATGATGAGGATGATGGTAGTGACTTCGATCTTGATGATGCAATGAGACACTTTGGTCTTATGGCAAATCTTCGGGGATACATGTCAGGAGGAAAGGAATGGGTTCTTGATAGTGGATGTACCGATCACATGACCGGAGATAAAGACATGTTTCATGAGCTTGCTGATAACGATAGTCCTCGAAAGTATGTCACTTTCGGTGACAACTCAAAGGGTAAGGTGGTTGGCCTCGGTAAGGTGGCCATATCACATGATAGCTCCATACAAAATTTCATGCTCGTTGAATCTCTTGGTTACAACTTACTTTCAGTATTTCGACTTGCTGATTTCGGTTTCAATGTTCTATTTACTGAAGTAGACTGCCAAGTGTTTCATTGAGATAATCATAAAATGGTCTTTACCGTTGTGCGTAGAGGTGATCTATACATTGTTGATTTCACCTAAAAGGCTCAACCTAAAACTTGCTTCATTGCTAAATCCTCAAAAGGTTGGTTATGGCATAGAAGATTAGGTCATGTTGGTATGCGAAACCATGACAAGCTTATTAAAGGAAATCATATCCTTGGAGTTAACTATGTCATATTTGATAAGGATAGACTTTGCAGCGCTTGTCAGGCAGGTAAACAGGTTGGAGGAAGGCATCCCGTGAAGAACATCATGACTACAAGGAGGCCACTCGAGCTACTTCACATGGATCTCTTTGGTCCCAACTCTTACAAGAGTCTCGGTGGAAATTCTTTTGGTCTAGTTATAGTTGATGATTTTTCAAGATTTACGTGGGTGTTCTTTCTCGATGATAAATCGCAGGTCCAAAAGATCTTCAAAAACTATGCTAGGAAGGCCCAAAATCAATTTGAAGTGAAGATCAAGAAGGTTCGCAGCGACAACGGAACGGAGTTCAAGAACGCAAATGTGGACACCTTTCTTGACGAAGAAGGGATTTCACACGAGTTCTCTGCTACGTACACACCTCAACAAAATGGAGTTGTTGAGAGGAAGAACCGGACGCTCATTGAAATGGCGATAACTATGCTTGATGAGTAGAAGACGCCGAAGCACTTTTGGGCAGAAGCGGTTGAGACAGCTTGTCATGCAACAAATCGCTTGTATCTTCACAAGCTACTCGGCAAGACGGCATACGAGCTCCTCACCGGTAACAAACCCCAAGTTGGATACTTTCGAGTATTCGGCTCAAAGTGCTACATTCTTGATAAGCATCGTCGCTCTAAATTTGCTCCTAAATCTCATGAAGGTTTCCTACTAGGTTATGGCTCAAACTCTCACACTTACCGTGTCTACAACAATTCCACCTGAAAGGTTGAAGAGACGGTAGATGTGAAGTTTGATGAATCTAACGGCTCGCAAGTAGAGCAATTGCCAATTGATGCAGGAGACAAAGATCCTTCGGAAGCAATTCAAGACTTGGCTATTGGCAAGGTTCGTCCAACGGAGGTGAAGGAGAGTACCTCGTCCGTCCAAGTGGAAGCTTCAACTTCACAACAAGGTGAACCAAGAGTTGATACGGAAGCATCCACAAGCTGGACACACCAAGATGAAGAAAACAAGGAAGTGCATCAAGATGAACGTCAACGACCTCCTTCTCCACCACGACAATAGATCGACAATGCCAACAATGAAGAAGGCCAAGAAGAAGAAGAACAAGATGAAGAAGATGTTCAACGAAGACCCAAGAAAAAGCTTTCACGAGTTCGAGCAAGAATTGCTAAAGATCATCCCGTCGAGCAGATCTACAACGAAATTCAAACCGGGAGAATCACTCGCTCTAAAACTCGTTTAGCTAACTTTTGTGCAAACTATTCTTTCATCTCTAGCATTGAACCTATGAAGGTTGAAGAAGCATTGGAAGATCCGGACTGGATAAATGCTATGCATGAAGAGCTACATAACTTTGAGAGGAATCAAGTTTGGACATTGGTTGAGAAGCCCGACAATAACCAGAACGTCATCGGTACCAAATGGGTGTTTCGCAACAAGCAAGATGTAGATGGACAAGTAGTTCGCAACAAAGCATGTCTCGTCGCCCAAGGCTACACACAAGTCGAAGGTATGGACTATGGTCAGAATTACGCGCCCGTTGCTAGACTTGAGTCCATCCGCATCTTACTTGCCTATGCTAATCATCATGATATCACCTTGTACCAAATGGACATTAAAAGTGCTTTTCTAAATGGTGAAATAGAGGAGGAAGTTTATGTTAAGCAACCTCCCGGCTTTGTCAATCCTAAGAAACCCAAACATGTTTACAAACTTCACAAAGCTCTTTATGGTCTTAAACAAGCTCCTAGAGCTTGGTATAAATGCTTGACTAAGTTCCTTATTGAAAAAGGCTTTGAAATTGGGAAAATTGATTCTACTCTTTTTACTAAAAGGGTTAATGGAGAACTATTTGTATGCCAAATTTATGTTGATGATATTATATTTGGTTCAACTAACCCTCATTTTAGTGAAAAGTTTGGAAGCTAATGTCGGAGAAGTTTGAGATGTCTATGATGAGTGAACTCAAATTCTTTCTTGGGTTGCAAATCAAGCAAACTAAGGAAGGTACCTTTGTTTCTCAAACAAAGTACACCAAGGACTTATTCAAGAAGTTCAATATGCAAGAATGCAAAGGTATGTCTACACCCATGCCTACTAGTGGACATAATGACTTGACCAAAGACGGTGAACCGGTTGATCAAAAGGTTTATCGCTCTATGATCGGTTCATTGTTATATCTATGTGCTTCACGTCCCGATATCATGCTAAGTGTGTGCATGTGTGCACGATATCAAGCTGCTCCTAAGGAATGTCATCTTAAGGCCGTGAAAAGGATAGTGAGATACTTAATCCATACACCAAACTTTGGCATTTTGTATCCTAAGAGGGATTCTTTCGATCTTGTTGGCTATTCCGACTCAGACTATGCCGGAGACAAGGTTGATAGAAAGTCCACTTCGGGTAATTGTCAATTTCTTGGTAGATCTCTTGTGTCTTGGTCCTCCAAGAAACAAAACTCGGTATCCTTATCCACTTCCGAAGCTGAATATATTGCCGCTGGTTCATGTTGTGCTCAATTACTTTGGATGACCCAAACTCTTAAAGATTATGGGATATATGTGAGACATGTTCCATTGCTTTGTGACAATGAAAGTGCCATTAAAATTGGTCATAATCCTGTGCAACATTCTCGAACTAAGCATATTGAAGTTCGTCATCATTTCATTCGAGATCATGTTGCTAAGGGTGACATTGATCTTAAGCATGTTCACACCGAAAAGCAGTTAGCGGATATATTCACTAAACCTCTTGATGAGAAAGTGTTTTGCAGGTTAAGAGGAGAATTGAACATCATTGATGCTTCAAACTTGGAGTAGAAACTCCATTGGATACATGCAGGACATGAGCTTATGACTAATCCTTGATATTTCTCTTATGATGAATATCTTATGTCTTGGGTATATTTGTATCTTGCATGTTATCTAACCCATGTAGGTACTTGGTGGAATCAAATTCCATGAGATTGTAATCCACTCATATCTTGAGCAATCTCTACAACACCAAGTCTTTACACCTTGGTGGTTGAAGACAAGGAAGCACGAAACCACTCAAATATATCCTTTGACAAATTCTATGTTGAGCTTCATGATTGTCATTTTTGGATACACAAGTGCTCTTCCTTGCAAGAACTAACCCATGTAGGTAGATGGACTAAAATTCCAAGTGGTGCTCCAAATTCTTGATGAGCTACATCAACCTTGAGCAACCCACACAAGTTCAACTACATGGACAACACCACCAACCAAGGTATGTTATTCCATCTTAGAGAAGCTTTACTCCAAGTCATGAGCTAAAGCAACTAGACAAGATGTGAATACATCAAGATGCTTAGACGAAAAATGGCAACCCCATTTTGAGGTTAAATGATGAGTATGACCTGTGATCAAGTGATCTCACTTGACTCCTAAGTCAATATACTCTAACATAGGTGACTTTGTCGCCGACCATCTCTAGATGAAGTTCTCTTGTGTTTTTTTCTGTGTTTTTGCATTTGTCTCATGCATATTTGTTTCCCCTTTCAAAAAAAACTTCATCTAGATTTCTTTCTGTTAGTTCTGCATTTTCTGCATTCCAATTCATTGCACATCTTTAAGTAAATTCCTTGCAAATCTTTGTGAGATCTTACTAGTCTAGTGAGCTAAGGTGACAAGTGTTTTCTTTGCGATGAACTCGGTTTCACCGATTTGTTATTTTCGGCCCAACCAAATCTTTTCGGTACGACCGAAGCATACCACTCGGTGCCACTGACTTCATAACAGGAAAAACAGTTTGCCACATAATTCTGTGTTTCTTCTGATCCAGCTCCACTCAATGAATCTTGTCCTCTACAAGCATCACATTTTTATCATTGCTTTGTTCTGTGTCTCAAGGACCAAACCCATTCGACAGATTCCAGAAGACCCTTCTTGGAAATTGATGTCAAAGGGGGAGAGAGAGAGAACATCAAAGCTTATCATTTGGAGAGAGAGACATTTGGAGAGAGAGAGAGCATCAAAGCTTATCATCTTCTTGAGGGAGAGAGATATCATCTCCTAAAGGGGGAGAGAGACCTTCTAGGGGGAGAGACCCTCAAAGGGAAGAGAGAGATCTCCAGGGGGAGAGAATACTTAAGTAGAAAGTATGTCTCAAGGATCCCAGATGCTTGGTGTTCAAGAGGAGAGATGTCCACATGTATTATTGAGGGGAGAGACATGTTCATATGTTCTGTTGTGCCTATTTGCATTAGCATGCATCAGCTCTGATCATCATTCATATCTTTCACCTCTGTTTTCTTTCAGCTCTGATTTTCTGTTCCCTATCTTCTCCCAGTATCCCATGTTAGATTCAGGGGGAGCAAGGCATCTAAGGGAAAGAGATCATTTAATTTCATTGCATATTTTTACTCTTGGGGACATGTCTTATTCAATGTGGTACTTAGTACTCACTCTCTACATGTCATCCCAGTCTTGGTATTCTTGTGGTTTCTTCTGTTTGCTCTGGCTAGTGGATGTATTTGTGTTATCTAACCTTGTTTACACAGGTTCATTTCATCCTAAGACAACTCAAGACTACAAGGTAAGTATATGCATCACAATCATGTGTATGAGGAATTCTTGCTGATGTACATATTGTTTGCAAGAAGGACTCATGAGCATGAAGGTATTTTCTTCAACATTCTTTGCTCTGATGCATATGGCCAAGATACATGTAACACATTGTCTGCTCTATCATGTTTATGCTATCACATGCTTTTACATTCCATATTCACATGATTGCATACATGTAGGGGGAGCCTATGTTTGTTACATGTCTTTCCAAAGCTTTACTTGCTATTCCTTATATCTTTATCTGAAGCTTTGATGTATGTTGTCATCAATTACCAAAAGGGGGGAGATTGAAAGCACAACTGCTCCCTAGGTGGTTTTGGTAATTAATGTCAACATATCTCTTGTTGGACTAACACTTTTATCTAGTATATTTCAGACAAGTTCAACAATGGAGTGGCATGGACTAAAGGACGTGGGAACTCCTTCAAGATGCTAAGGACAAAGGATTGGCTCAAGCTTCAAGCTCAAGACTCTTCATTTTACATTTTAGTGATCCAAGATAACATTGAGTCTATAGCAAAAGCCAATACTATCAAGGAGGGATGAGGTGTTGCTTAATGAGCCTCTTGCTTCATGTGCTTTGTGATATGCTCCAAAACCCTTAGCTACTTTCCCACTTCCACAAATGACCTAAACCCAAAGCCAAAATCGGTCACACCGATTCTTCTTATCCGGGCCATCGATTCCAAAAGTCATAGCCACTGCCACAAACCCTAAGCAAATCGGTCTTACCGATAGGGATCTCGGTCTCACCGAGATGGGATTGTAATCTCTCTGTGTATGTCCATTATCAAAATCGGTCTCACCAAGTTTGAGTAATCGGTACTACCGAGATTACAATGCAAACTCTCTGGATAACCTATTACCAAAATCGGTCCCACCGAGTTTGAGTAATCGGTCCCACCGAGTTTGCCTGACCAACTCCCTGGAAAGCTTGTTACCAAATCGGTCTCACCGAGTTTGTGTAATCGGTCCTACCGAGATTACATTATTCCCTAACCCTAACCGAATCGGTCTCACCGAGTTGCATTTCGGTCCCAACGAAAACCCTAACGGTCACATTATTTGCTGAATCGGTCCGACCGAGTTTAACGATTTGGTCCCACCGAGTTTGGTAGATTGTGTGTAACGGTTAGATTTTGTGTGGAGGCTATATATACCCCTCCACCTCCTCTTCATTTGTGGAGAGAGCCATCAGAACGAACCTACACTTCCAGCATACATTTTCTGAGAGAGAACTACCTACTCATGTGTTGAGGCCAAGATATTCCATTATTACCATATGAATCTTGATCTCTAGCCTTCCCTAAGTTTCTTTCCACTCAAATCTTCTTTCCAGCAGATCCAAAACCTATGAGAGAGAGTTGAGTGTTGGGGAGACTATCATTTGAAGCACAAGAGCAAGGAGTTCATCATCAACGCACCATTTGTTACTTCTTGGAGAGTGGTGTCTCCTAGATTGGCTAGGTGTCACTTGGCAGCCTCCGACAAGATTGTGGAGTTGAACCAAGGAGTTTGTAAGGGCAAGGAGATCGCCTACTTCGTGAAGATCTACCGCTAGTGAGGCAAGTCCTTTGTGGGCGACGGCCATGGTGGGATAGACAAGGTTGCTTCTTCGTGGACCCTTCGTGGGTGGAGCCCTCCGTGGACTCGCGCAGCCGTTACCCTTCGTGGGTTGAAGTCTCCATCAACGTGGATGTACGATAGCACCACCTATCGGAACCACGCCAAAAACATCCGTGTCTCCAATTGCGTTTGAATCCTCCAAACCCTTCCCTTTACTTTCTTGCAAGTTGCATGCTTTACTTTCCGCTGCTCATATACTCTTTGCATGCTTGCTTGATGTGTATTGTGAATGTTAAACTTGTGCCTAAACTCCACTTAAACTTAAGGAAACTTAAAAACTGCAACTTTGGTACTTAGTGTCTAATGACCCCCCCCCCCTCTAGACACCTCTTCTCAAGGTCCTACAGTGTCTTGGAGGTCGCCACGCCTCTGGTAGGTGGCACGGCGCCGCCCTTCGATGGCCCCGCACCGCCTGTGGGGGGCCCAGATCCGTCTTTGGATTTGGCGGCACGCAGCCCGTCGTCTTGCGCACGATCTACGCCGCTCGCCAGGCTTTGACTGCCAGAGCGATGTGGGTGTTCATGGGCCACGCCTCGGCTTCCGCCCGCAAGCGCCCTGCTACTTGCCCGTTTGGGACAGTCCGTCTGGCTCTGGATGAACCGATCGTCGTCGTCGTCATCTTCTTCTTGGGAGCCATGGCGATAAAGAACTGCTAAACTAACTACTAGACCAGATTTTCACAACTGCGCCCCCTGCTTGGTGCGCCAAAGATGTTGGTGGAAAATGACACCTATGGGATCACTGGAATCCCTACTACGGTTGGCGTGCGCGAGGTTGTGGAAAGAGCGGGTCTAGGAGTCAGCACAAAGATCGTTTACCCAGGTTCGGGCCGTGAGGATGCGTAATACCCTAGTCCTGTTTTGGTGTATATTTGAGTGTTCTTGAGTTCTTGAACTAGCTACGATGCGTGCGTAGTCCAAAGGATCCAAATCCCTCTCTAGTATGCCTCGGGACTCCTTTTATAGTCAAAGGGGTCGCCATAGTGGCACACAGGAGGTGGAAAGGTATACAGTGTACAAGCTTATCGTCTATCATTACGGGACAAAACACATTAAATGCGCTCCTTATGTGTCCTATTACTTTATTAGGCGCTCCCGTCCATCGTCGCTCCATCTTGCTTCGGTACGCGTCTAGGCCAACGAGGCGTGCAGTGCCATGTAGGCCGGCTGGCTACTGAGTTGGCGTGGTGGTAGGATCTTCATGAAGATCTGCATGCCACCACGCAGGTGCTTGCTGAGTTGGCCTAGAGGTCGCACGTCGCGACGCAGGTGCTCGCCTGGTTATTGGGCTGGCAGCTGTATGGGAACGAAGGTGGAGTCTTGGCAGATATGGGCCTGGCTGCGGCCCCGAGGATGTCCTCAGCAAGGGTCTTGCCAGGGTCCCGACAAGGGTCTTGCCAGGGTCCCGGCAAGGGTCTTGCCACGACATCATGGTCGTCCCCCGCAAGGATCTTTCTGGAGGTCTCGTGGATTTCCTCGGCAAGGATCTCACCGAGGATCGTCGTCTTCTGGTCCTCATATAATCTTGTGTGCTTATGATCTTCACAAAGATCTGCATGCCACTATGCAGGCCCCCTCCCGAGCTTTGGTTCCAATGTTGTCGATGGTGTCGGAACTCACACGCTTAAGGGTGGTGGCCTTGCTGGAGTCGGGTAAGTTGCCCCAGCAAGGCTCTTGTCGGGGCTGCGGGGGCTGCCCCGGCAAGGGTATTTCCGGGGGAGTCTACCTCGCCCTCTTGCTTCTTGTGTCTCTGGTCTTGGAGTTGCTTTGATTGTCTTGTGCCTTTGGCTTCCCTCCTCTGCCCTGCTAAGTGTGGCCATGGGTGCGGCACTGACTGGCCGTGCACAAGTAAAGGGGTACAAAGGAGAGCCTCTACTTTTGTACACCGACATCTCCCCCTCCCACAGGGTGCCAGAACGGGCTCCCGGTTGGTTTTCGGTGGCTACATAGGCTTGCGGCGGCGGAACTTCCGATCTGGGGTCTCCGTGAGGGTTTTTGGAATATTTATGAATTTAAAGGGCGGAGAGGGGGTGCGGGAGGCCACCGAGGTGGGCACAACCCTTCGAGGGGCGCCTGGGGGCCCAGGCGCACGCTGGTGGGTTGTGCCCCCCTCGGGGCACCCCCTCAGGTGCTGATCTGGCCCATTAGTAGTCTTCTGGTCCATAAAAAATCCACAAAAAGTTTTGTGTTGTTTGGAGAACTTTCATTTCTGCACAAAAAAGAACCGCATGGTAGTTCTACGGAAAACAACGTCAGTCCGGGTTAGTTCCATGCAAATTATACCAAAACCATATAAAATTATTGTATACATGGCATGAATACTTCACAAATTATAGATATGTTGGAGACGTATCAACATCCCCAAGCTTAATTCCTACTCGTCCTCGAGTAGGTAAATGATAAAAGAATTAATTTATGAAGTGTGAATTCTAGCAAAGTGCACAAGTTTGATCAATGACAATTTCAATCACTTTCCTAGCATCATAACAACAATTCTTTCTTATAAAACTTCTCATGACCATGTAGCAACCAATTCACATGTTAAGGTTCAAAATATGAATTCTCTTGAGACTCAACAACCTATATTCTTAGTCACCAAACAATTGCAATTCAACTTATTCAACAGAGTCTAAGTAAGAGCTCCACATACTCAACCATCATATAGTCTTCTATGATTGCTAACACTCACTGCATACATGAGAAAAACGTTTCAACCGGATACATAGAAAGATAGGGGCTTATCATTTTGCCTCGCAACATATTCACCTCACGGGTGATGTCAACAATAATAAATCATGCTACCCATATTCAACTGGACATGTGTGCCTAGATCTTTCCTCACGACATGATGCTTGCCAAAAGAGAAAAATAAAAAGGAATACAGAGAAAAACTTTGACTCTTGCATAAAAGTAAATACTGAAAAGTAAAAGGTAGGCCCTTCGCAGGGGAAGCAGAGGTTGCCATGCGCTTATTTGTTTGCATGCTCAACCCCTTAGTGCAAAAGAACGTCACGTTATATTTCCCCTTGTGATAGCAACCTTTATTATGCAGTCTATCGCTTTTATTCTTCGCCATCACAAGTTCTTACAACACTCGATTTTTTTACACTAAATGATCTAACACTTTTAGAAGCAATTTTTATTGCCTTATTGCACCGATGACAACTTACTTGAAGGATCTGGCTCAATCCATAGGTAGGTATGGTGGACTCTCAAAACAAGATTTGGGTTTAAGGGTTTTTGGATGCACAAGTAGTATCTCTACTTGGTGCGAAATTTTTTTCTAGAAAAGATGGGGGGGGGCAGGCACCACATGTTGAAGGATCTATGACAGTATAACTTCTATGTGAATATGAACAAACGTAAATCATTACATTGTCTTCCTTGTCAAAGGTCAACAATTTTGGCATATAATATTTTGATGGGGGCTCACAAAAACAAAAGATTTCCAAGATAGTGTATTTACATGTGAAAGTTCTCTTCCTAATACTAATTATCCGTGAATTGCTTGTATGACCAATATTGTGATTGTCAAGCTTCAAAAGCTTTCACTTTATAAAACCGATGTGAAGCCACTACTAGGCATGATATGAACATGTAATTTCAACTCCATGATATTCAGTTCATTCAACAATTTACTTATAGGATATAAGTGAAGCAGAAGAGTAAATGACAAGCTACTCCAAAAAGATATAAGTGAAGATCAAGCGAGTAGTCATGTAAATGGGTAGCTATTTGAGGAGTCTCTTTTATTTAAAAGTTTAAGATCTAAGTATTTTATTAAAACAGCAAGCAAAACAAAACAAAATGACATTCCAAGAATAGCACAACTCATGTGAAGAAGCAAGAACTTAGGCTCAACCGATACTAACCAATAATTATTGAAGAAGGTGGGATGCCTACCAGGGCTTCCCCAAGCTTAGATGCTTGATACTTCTTTGAATATTAACTTGGGATTCCTTGGGCATCCCCAAGCTTGAGCTTTTGTGTCTCCTTTATTCTTCTTATATCACGGGTTCCCTAAATCTCAAAAACTTCATCCACACAAAACTCAACAAGAACTCGTGAGATAAGTTAGTATAAATCAATGCAAAACTTTATCATTCTCTACTGTACAAAATTACTAAAATTATTATCGAACATTTCACACTAAATTCCTCTGCATATTTAATACTCCTATCCTCAAATAGAATCATTAAACAAGCAAACATATGCAAACAATGCAAACATAATAGCAATCTGCCAAAACAGTACAGTTTGTAAAGAATGCAATATTCACCATACTTCCCTCACTCCAAAAATTCTGAAAAGTTACCACATTTTATAAAATTTATCACAGATTATATTGCAAAACTTTTCAGCATTTTATCACATTCTGACTTTTCTTGGGAATTTTTGCAACAGCGATAAACTTTCTGTTTTGAAACAGCAACATGTATACTTCCAAAATAAGCATGGCAAAGGCTATCATTGCTACTTCTATTTAAATAAAAGATGCAAAACATTATTCTAAATAACAGCAAGCAAATCCTAACAAAATAAATTGATTCTCCAAGCAAGACACATATCATGTGACGAATGAAAACAAAGCTCCAAGTGAGGTTACTAACAATGTTGGAGATGAAAGAGGGGATGCCTTCCGGGGAATCCCCGAGCTTAGTTGCTTGGATCTTCCTTGGATATTAACTTGGGGGTTCCTTGGGCATCCCCAAGCTTGGGGTCTTGTCAGTCCTTATTCTCCTCATATCGATATCTCACCCAAAACTTGAAAACTTCAATCACACAAAACTTAACGGAACTTCGTGAGATAGGTTAGTATGATAAAGAGCAAACCATTTCACTTTGGTACTGTAGAAGACAAGATTCATATTTTTTTCCACACAATGCCTACTGCATCATATCATTTCCACAATTTATATTGAGCAATATAAGCCATAGAAACAAGGAAACAAGCAAACTATGCATTGAAAACAGAATCTGTCAAAAACAGAACAGTCTATAGTCATTTGTACTCAAACCATACTTCTGCTACTCCACAAATTATGAAAAAATTAGGACCACGTGAGAAATTGTTATATTAATCTTCTTCAAAAAGAATCAACTCAAAAGCACTCTTCTGTTAAAAATGAGAGTTATTTTTGTGAGCGTAAAAGTTTCTGTTTCTCAGCAAGATCAAATCAACTATCACCCAAAATGATCCCAAAGGCTTTACTTGGCACTTTATTGAAACAAAAACAAAAAAACATGATTACTACAGTAGCATAATCATGTGAACACACAAAAACAGTAGATAAAAGTGTTGGGTTGTCTCCCAAGAAGTGCCTTTTAATGCCTTTTAGCTAGGCATGATGAGTTCAATGATGCTCGCATAAAAGATAAAGATTGAAACATAACAAGAGCATCATGAATCATAAGTTCCTCTCTCATAATAATTTTCAGTAGCATCATGAATAAATTCATCCATATAACCATCACATAAGGAATTTTTTTATGATCCCAAAGCATAGAATATTTATTACTCTTTATGGCATACATGTCATCATAATAATCATCATAAGTAGCAACTTTGTTCTCATCATAGTCAATTGAAACCTCTTCCAAAATAGTGGATGTATCACCAAAGAAAGTCATGACCACTCCAAATCCACTTTCAATATTGTAATAAGATTCAACACCCTCCAAAATAGTGGGATCACTACTACCTAGAGTTGACACTCTTCCAAACCTACTTTCATCATTGTAATCATCATAAATAGGAAGCATGCTATCATCATAATAAATTTTGTCATCAAAACTTGGGGGACTAAAAATATCATCTTCATCAAACATAGCACCCCGAAGCTTATGGCTTTGCATATCACTAGCATCATGGATATTCAAAGAATTCATACTAGCAACATTGCAATCATGCTCATCATTCATGGATTCTATGCCAAACATTTTATAGAATTATTATTCTAACAATTGAGCATAAATTTCCTTTCCATCATTTTAATGAAAGACATTATAAAGATGAATAATATGATTCAACCTCAATTCCATTTTTTTGTAGTTTTCTTTTTATAAACCAAACTAGTGATAAAACAATAAACTAAAAGATTCAATTGCAAGATCTAAAGATATACCTTCAAGCACTCACCTCCCCGGCAACGGTGCCAGAAAAGAGCTTGATGTCTACTACACAACTTTATTCTTGTAGACATGTGTTGGGCCTCCAAGCGCAGAGTTTTGTAGGACAGTAGCAATTTTCCCTCAAGTGGATGACCTAAGGTTTATCAATCCGTATGAGGCGTAGGATGAAGATAGTCTCTCTCAAGCAACCCTGCAATCAAATACAAGAAATCTCTTGTTTCCCCAACACACCCAATACAATGGAAAATTGTATAGGTGCACTAGTTCTGCGAAGATATGGTGATAAAAGTGTAGTATGGGTAGTTGATATGTGTTTTTGTAGTGCGAACAATAAAAACAGCAAGGTAGTAAATATAAAAACGGAGCACAAACGGTATTGCAATGATGGAAAATGAGGCCTAGGGTGCATACTTTCATTAGTGCAATCTCTCAACAATGCTAACTTAGTTGGATCATATGATTATCCCTCAAAGTGACATAAAGAATCGCTCCCGAGTTCCTGTTAGTGGAGAACAAAAGATAGAAATTGTTTGTAGGATATGAAACCACCTCAAAGCTATTCTTTCTGATCAATCTATCCTAGAGTGCGTACTAGAATAACAGCAATCTATTCTTTCCGATTGATCTAATCAAGAGTTCGTACTAAAATAACACCATATGATACATATCAACCAATTCTAATGTCACCTAGATACCCCCAATGTCACCGCGAGTACCCGTGAGTTAATTATACGATATGTATCAAACAATTTCAGATTCATAATACTCAATCCACACAAAGAACTACAAGGAGACCCCAAAGTTTCTATCGGAGAAAAGATAATAAAAACATGCATCAACCCCTATGCATAGACTACCCCAATATCACCTCGGGAATCCGCATGTTGAGTGCCATAAAATATATCAAGTGAATCATAATAATACCCCATTGTCACCACGGGTATTCATATGCAAGACATATACCATGTGTTCTCAGATCTGAACATTCAATCCGACAAGATAAAACTTCAAAGGGTAAAGATTCAATTCATCACAGTAAGAGTAGAGAGGGGAGAAACATCATATGATCCATCTATGTTAACAAAGCTCATGATACATCAAGATCGTGACATCTCAAGATCGTGCGAGAGAGAGAGATTAAACACATAGCTACTGGTACAAACCCTCAGTCCCGAGGGTGGACTACTCCCTCCTTATCATGGTGGCCACCGGGATGATGAAGATGGCCACCGACGATGATCTCCCCCTCCGGCAGGGTGTCGGAACGGGCTACCGATTGATTTTTGATGGCTACAGAGGCTTGCGGTGGCTTAACTTCCGATCTAGGGTCTCTGCGAGGGTTTTTGGATTATTTATGAATTTATAGGGCGGAGAGGGGGTGCAGGAGGCCACTGAGGTGGGCACAACCCACCGGGGGGCGCCTGGGGGCCCAGGCGCGCCCTGGTGGGTTGTGCCCCCCTCGGGGCACCCCCAGGTGCTGCTCTAGCCCATTGGTAGTCTTCTGGTGCATAAAAAATCCACAAAAAGTTTCGCGGTCTTTGGAGAACTTTCATTTTTTCACAAAAAACAACACCATGGTAGTTCTGCTGAAAACAGCGTCAGTCCGGTTTTGTTCCATTCAAATCGTACCAAAACCATATAAAATTATTGTAAACATGGCTTGAATACATCATAAATTATAGATACGTTGGAGATGTATCACGTGCCCAAGTTGGAGCTTGAGGCTCAGCAATGAGGACTAGTGGCACCTCCTTAGTGGGAGTGCACTCTTTGACTGCAGGGACCAATGGTCCGATGGAAGGAGGCAGCTCTGCAACCAAAGGGAAGTTGTTCCCGGCAAGCTCTCTGCCGGGAGCCTCGGGAGGTTCTACCTGGAGAGGCTTGCCGGAGTCCAATTTCCTCCTCTTTCTAGCCATTGTTGCCGGGGATATGGAGGGCTGAGTCAGATGGAGAACAAAAGTCCTTGGTTCCATACGGAGTTTTTGCGCAGCGCACTTTGACAGATGATTGATAATGCTATTTTCTGCATGGGGTATGTGCTCTGTTTGCAACCCGTCAAAGCGCTCCTCCAACTTTCTCACTTCCTCAACGTATGCCTCCATCAATGGACTTTGGTAATCCTTGTTCACTTGTCTGATTATCTCACCACAAGCTCTAAGTCTCCGCGGTGATTAGCTTCTTGATCCCTAGTTCTATGGCAATCCTGAGCCTGGCAAGGAGCCCTTCATACGTTGCAGTATTGTTGGTAGCCTTCTCCCGAGGAAAATGCATCTGGATGACGTACTTAAGGTGCTCCCCAGTGGGACCAACAAGAAGCATGCCAGCCCCTGCACCTTGTAGGGAGAAGGCACCATCAAAATACATAATCCATTCTTGGGGTGCTTCCTTGCTGGCAATAACTGTCTCCAGTACTTCTTCACTAGGGGTTGGCGTCCATTCTGCAATAAACTCAACCAACGCTTTACTATGGATAGTTGATGTGCTCTCAAACTTCAAACCAAAGCTATATAACTCCAAGACCCATTCCACTATCCTGCCGGTGGCCTCAGGGTTTCTGAGTATACATTACAGAGGGAAGCGGGTGACAACCATGATCTTATGCGCTTGGAAGTAGTTGCGCAGTTTCCTTGAGGCCATGACGAGGCCAAAAAAAAACTATTGCACGCCAGAGTACCTCGACCTAGCCCCCTACAACTTGGAGCTGACGAAGTACACTAGGCGTTGCACCACTTTCTTCTTTGTCGCAACCTTGGGGATGTCTCCGCTGGCTTGCTCTTCCCTGTCTTGATCCACATCTAACCTTGCCAGGGGGTGCTTACTTCCCTCTCCAGAGGGGACACTAGTTGTGGCTGCCGCTTCTTCCACTTCCCGCTGTGCCACCAGTGCCGTGCTAATCAATAGAGGACAAGTAGGCCTTCAAATCTCGCAGTAAAGTGTCTACCTCTGGAGTCCACTACACGGGTCCTGCCTTCTTCAAGATTTTGAAGAACGGCAAGGCACGCTCGGCAGACTTGGAAATGAACCTGCTAAGCGCGGCAACGCATCCAGTCACACGCCTCACATCCTTGAATGTCTTGGGTGCTTGAAACTGCTTGATAGCCTTGATCTTATCGGGGTTGGCTTCTATCCCATGATGAGAGACAAATAAGCCAAGTAGTTTGCCAGAAGGGACACGAAAGACACACTTCTCCGGGTTCAGCTTGAAGTTGATCTTGTGCAGATTAGCCAATGTCTCTCCCAAATCCTGAATAAGGGTTGATCTTTCCTTGGTCTTGACCACAATATCATCCATGTAAGTTTTAATGTTTCTATGCAATTGTTACTCAAAACCAATCTGGACCACCCTTGCAAAGGTGAATCCGGCGGTCTTCAACCAGAAAGGCATCCATACGAAGTAGTACGTACCACACGGGGTGATGAACGCGGTCTTCTCTTTGTCTTCCTTGGACGTAAAGATCTGATGGTATCCAGACTAGGCAACCAGAAAAGAAAGCATTTCGCATTCGGAGGTGGAATCCACAATCTGGTCAATGCGCGGTAAGGGAAATGGGTCCTTCGGGCAGGCCTTGTTCAGATTAGTGAAATCTATGCACAACCTTCATTTCCCATTAGCCTTGCGCACCACCACTAGATTTGCTAACCACGTTGGATGCAGTACTCCTCTGACCAGACATGCTGCCTTAAGTTTCTTAATTTCCTCGGCAATGAATTTCTGCCGCTCGTAAGCTTGCTTTCGGACCTTCTGCTTGATGGGTCGGGCATGTGGGCAGATAGCAAGGTGGTGCTTGATTACCAACCTGGGAACACCGGGGATGTCAGATGGTTGCCATGTAAACACATCGACATTTGCCCGTAGGAAGGAAATGAGCGTTCTTTCCTATTTGTCATCAAGGGTGGCACTGATAGTAAAGGTACCATTAGCGCCAGCCAGCCCTGCCGGGACCTTCTTTACTACAGGCATGACAGTTTTTGATCTCTTACTATTGGAACTCTCCGGCAAGTCATCAACAGGTGTAGCGCACTCCGAAGAGGCGCGCTTCCCGGATTCCTCACTGGAGCCCTTGTTAGCTTTCTTCTTTTTCTTCTGTTTCTTTCTGGGAATAGTGGCTTCCGCGGCCTCTGCCGCAACTGCGTCCCGATACATCTTGTCTATGCAAATGATTGTGTCCTGCTTGTCTGATGGAATGGAAATGACGCTTACCGGCCGTGGCATCTTCAAAGTTTTGTAGGCATAATGGGATGCGGCCATGAATTTGGCCAGGGCTAGGCGACCAAGGATTCCATTGTACGGTAGGGGGAGGTCGACCACATCAAACACAATCTTCTCAGTCCGGTAATTCAACCCTCCCCCGAATGTCACTGGCAACATAATCTTCCCTTTAGGCCGACTCTTACCGGGGTTGACTCCTTGAAACGTGCTAGTAACCTCAAGCTCTTCTTTTTCTATCTGAAGTTTGCTGATGACCTTCGGAGAAAACGGATTCGACCTCGCCTCGCCATCAACCGACATCTTAGTGACCTTGAGGTTGCGTATTGTTGGTGAGACCAACAACGGCAGGCACCCTACGCAGTGGTGCGGTCAGGGTGGTCCTCTTCGTCGAAGATTATGGGCATGTAGGACCACTTGAGCGGCCTCTGAGAATCTGCCGTTGGCTCCACGGGATTGACGTCACGCGCCCACTGTTAATGTTGGCGGTGACAGGAGTGTAGAGATGCACCTCCGTCAATGCACAGGGCGTCAGTGGCTTTCTGGAATTCCTGCTCGCTAGTTTCCTCTTCATCTCTTCCATCACTCTCATTATTACAATCCTCCTTCTCAAGGCCCATGGCGGGTTTCCCTTGGTTCCGAGGAGCCTTGCCGGGGCAGCCTGCTTCGCTGACCCGGCCCTTCCTGCCAGTGCTATTTTGACCTTTTTCCTTATCACGCTTCTCATATTCAGCCCTCTGCTTCTTGACGAGCTTCTCAACCTGATGACACTCCTGGAGATCATGGCCCTTGGTCCAATGGATTTTGCAGTACGAGCCATCACCTTTCCCGGCCTTCTCGGTAGCCGCGGCCTCCCGACAATGAGTGCATGCAGCAACTTCCTTGTCGGGTACCTCAATCTTGGCCTTCTTGCCGGTATTAGGTTTGCCCGATCCCTCAATGGTCATCACTACCTTATCCTTGCGCCTTTTATTGTGCTTCTTGGTATTCTTCTTCTGACTGGTGGCCTCTTCATCGTCCTTTGAGTCAATGTTGACGTCATCCTCTTCTCTGGGGAGCCGCCTTCCCTCCGCCACCCGAGCGCACTTATCCACTAGAGTGTAAATCTCCTTCACGGTCTTGGGCAATCGAATGTTCATCTTGGCACGTATCCGTCGATTGCACACGTTGGACTGGAACGCAGCTATCACAGCTGCCAGGTTGATGTCTGGAATATTTTTGCGGACTCGGCTAAACCTCTGCGTGTACTTTCGTAGAGTCTCTCCTTCTTTCTGTGGGAGAAGTTGCAGGTCTCTGGGCCACCCTGGTTCTTGATGGCCACCCATGAAGGTGCCAATGAACTCGTGGCATAGGTCAGCCCATGTTGAAATGGAGTTCTCCGGAAGGTGCATTAGCCAAGACCTCTCATCTCTTCCCCCGGCAGCTTGAACATCAATGATGTAGATGCTCAAGAACTCTATTGGGTTTAGCCTTCCATCGTACTTCTCCAGTATCTCTGGCTTGAACGTGTGGGCAGATGGCCAACGGACTTGCCACAGCTCTCGGGTGAAGGCGGGGCACCCAGCCTTGAAAGGCAGGTACCCGCCTCCGCCGAGCGCAAACTCGTCGATGTTGGGGCCATCGCACCCATCGGACTGGCGGAGGGTGTCACGGCGTTGCTCGATGGTGATGCGTGCACCTTCCCTCTGCCTGTCCTCCGGGGACCGCCGTTGGCCTTGACACCCTCGTTGGTCGGACGAGACCATCAAGACATCGTCGGGTTCTGGGTTGTGTGGCTCCCGTGCTGGTTGCCGCGGAGGGTACTGCATCATGGTTGTGGCCCCTTCGATACGGTTAGCAGCGCGAGACGTTGTCGTCGCATGGGGAGGCCGTGGTGGTCCAGCTCATTGTGATCCTCCCGCCTCGGCAAAACCAATCAGGCTTTGGATGGTGGCTCACCACTCATCCATCTGATCGGCTGCCAGTGGAAATCTTAATAGAAGTTCGGCCCACACCATGGCCTCCAAGGCGGTGCTTGGCATGGGTGATGATGATGTGGAGCGCAACATTGCCCGGATCCTGATGGTGCCGGTAGTGACCGCGCCGGGCTCTCATCATTGCGAACCAGCTGCTTGGATGGCATCGTGACGAGGTGGAGGTGCTTTAGGACCAGCGGCTTCATTGGCACAATGATTGGGTCAGCTTGCTCCGGGGGTGGTGCATGCCCTGTGGTTGTGCCCGCGGCGGGAGCTGCCGAAGAGTTGCGATTCGCCCCAGAACGAGTGTTGCCGCTGCGGCTGTGCCCTTCGGCCGGGTGGAGGGGTACAAACAGAATAATCTCTCCACCTGTACGTTGTGGAGCATCGCCGCTGGGGTGCTATTGACACTGTCCTTCCCCGGTGCATCCTGTTGCTTCTTCGGCCATAGGGGAGCTGGTGACGATGCCGCCTGTGCCGACCATGTTCCCCACGTCATCCATACCGCCCGTGCCTCCCCATAGTCCCTGAGGCATTGGCGGCCGTGTGCGACGGGGCCTTCGAGGTGGACGGGTGAGATGCGGCACCGAGTTTCTTCTTGGGCGCCATGCTCGATGGTGCCGTCGATGAAGAAAATGACGATGAAGATGACGCGCTATGTATGCTTCTCCGGTTCGTGCAAGCGCTTCCCCCTACCTGGCACGCCAAAGATGTCGTGAGAAACCTCGACCACCTATGGGGCCATGAGCCCCTGAAAGAACAAGTGCTCCCTAGGGCCATGAGCCTCTCTTGTTGGACTCATCTTTTATCAAGTGCATTTTAGATGAGTTCAACAATGGAGTGGCAAGCACAAGAGGATGTGGAACCCCTTCAAAATGCTAACGAAAAAGATTGCCAAAGGCTCAAGACTCTTCATTTTCATTTTTAGTGATCCAAGATCACATTGAGTCCATAGGAAAGCCAATACTATTAAAAGGGGATGAGGTGCTGCTTAATAGTTGTAGCGACCACACGCAATAGTGTCATCCCTAGATCGGTAATGCTGACACACGCAATACTTGAGGATTTATAATAGAGTAGCAATCACACACTTATTACATCGAATGTCTCAAAAGAGGACTTATTACAATAATATGGCTTAAGGACATCTAAAATCGATAACAGCAGAAGGTTTGGAAGATAAAGTGAGTCCATCAACTCCAACGACATCACTAAGTGAAAGACAACGAGCTATGGAACCTTGCTCGTCGTCTGAAAAGTCTGCAACAAGAATGTTGCAGCCCGAAATGGGTCAGCACATGGAATATGCTGGCAATGTAACACATAGAGTAATGAAAAGAATAAATACTATCACTACATGCATATATGGTTGGTGGAAAGCTCTATGGTTACAGTTTTGCATAAAGCCAGTTTTTTCCTACAATGAAGGAATAAATTTTATTTAACTATCATGGTGGTTGTTAAACATTGAGAAGGTTCCTCCAACTCAATCCCAATTAAGCATCATCATTAACCCAACCAAATTATATTTAGAGTGATGAGATCAACATGATAATCCATGGACTAGATACTCAAGACTTCCATAACCGGGGACATGGCTAACCATGATTAGTTTGTACACTCTGCAGAGGTTTGCGCACTTTTCCCCACAACACTCGAATGCATCCATGGTCGGAGAATCGAGACACAGTCTTTCTGAAGCATTAACTCTCTACTCTGGATAGACAGTACCACCTACAACCCACTACATCTGCTAGTCTACCTCTTCAAGAGCTTCATGCAACTTACTCAACTATGCCAGAGCCCATATTAGCTTGTGGTTGCACTTGGAAGTTTCTAGCATGAATAATCTTATGATCCCTTTGAGCCTGGGTGGCGAACCATAGGATGATCACACGGGTACTCCGGGATATCCTAGGACAACACTGGATTCTCCAGGTGCCCTGACAACCACTGGGTACTCCAGGGTGACTCAAGCAATCCACCCAGATGTGTATTTAAGTAGCCACCTTAAGTAAACCATTAGTTAACAATACTCACATCTGTTATGGATACACTCACCCAAACCATGTCTACGAGCATAGCATAGCAATATAAGCATAACGTAGAAATATCTCCCAAAGGTTTGATAATAAACAGGAAAATAGGTTCTACTCATCATCTACTTCCCAAAACTCACATGTTAAATCAGATCCTAACCATGCATGTTTGAGGATTGATCTAATGCATAAAAACTGGGTAGTAAAGAGGTATGATCAAAGTGTTACTTGCCTTGCTGATGATCCGTGAAACCTAGAGACTCGTAGTAGCACGCTTCGCACTCCGGGTACTCTATCGCAATGAACAGGCATACAATAAGCACTCAACTAGAAGAACGAGTAAAACTCAAATAAGAGATCTAACCCGAAAGTTCAACTTAAGAACTCCGGTTTGCAAAAAGAATCAAATCGAACAAAGCAACCAGACTCAAACTGCGAAAGAAACAAGATCCATTTACTAATCTGGACTTAAGTCAAATTTTATAGTACCAAAATCTTGTTCAAGTTGTTTAAACGGAAAGAGGGCTTCAAACGAATATCTAGGCGCTTGAATCGCCCGATTCCGATAAACGAGCGAAAAGATAAACTAAAACGAAAATCAGGGCAGAAATCGCGATCGAAAATAATCGCGGAAAAACCCTGGAAAAAGAAAAAATGACGAACAGGCTAATGAACGAACATTTGCTGTCTGCGGCTAACAAGTGAAAACCGTTCGTTAAATCGAACGTATGAATGGGCATTCGCTAAATAAATAAACCGGGGAAACAAATAAAAACCGATCTAAAATAAAATAACCGGGGTTTTAGAAAAAACCAAACGGTTTTCTATGAAAAACTGGCAGCGGCGGCAACTACCTCGGCGGCGGGGTCAGGACGGCGATGGGACGATGGCGGCTCCGGCGATGGCCGGCGGCGGCGACAGGCGGCGGGGCGGCGCCGGGTCGCGGCGGGGTCGGCGGGCAGCGGCGGCTCCGAGGGACGGCGGCGGCGGTGGCTAGGGTTAGCGGGGGCGGGCGGCTGGGCTGGTGGGCCTTTTAAGAGGGCCAACCGGAAGAGTCCGGGTCGGGTACGGCACGGCTAAGTCGGTTCTCTTTTAAAAAAAAAAATTAATTCCGTGCAGAAAAACAAAGAAAAGATATACTAAACGGACTCCCAAAATCCTAAAACAAAGTTTCCCTGTCCTCTAAAAATACAGCGGACAAAGTGAACATTTATTTGGGCCTCAATGTAATTTTGAAAAACGCACTTTTTTCCTAATTCAAATAAAATAGCGATAAAACTCCGAATAAAATTCTTATTTGATTTTAATGTTTAACCTCCAATATTTCTTTATTTTGGGAAATTCATTTTATCCCCTCTCTTTTATTTTCATAAAAGAAATATTCCAAGAGAAAATAATTAAAATCAAATCATCATCTTTTCAAAATTTGAGAAAACTCAAATATGAAAATAACGAAATCCCCAACTCTCTCCGTGGGTCCTTAAGTTGCGTAGAATTTCTAGGATCAACCCAAAATGCAATAAAATATGATATGCAATGATGACCTAATGTATAACATTCCAAATTGAAAATTTGGGATCTTACAAACCTACCCCCCTTAAGATGAATCTCGCCCTCGAGATTCGGGTTGGCTAGAAAATAGGTGCGGGTGGTCCTTCTGTAGGTCTTCCTCTCGTTCCCAGGTGGCTTCATCCTCGGTATGGTGGCTCCACTGAACTTTGCAGAACTTGATAACCTTGCGGCATGTGACTCGGCTAGAAAACTCGAGAATCTTCACTGGTTTCTCCTTGTAGGTCAAATCGCTATCCAACTGAATTGCTTCCAATGGTACTGCGTCTCTCAGAGGGATATCGGCCATCTCTGCATGGCACTTCTTCAACTGGGAAACGTGGAACACATCATGAACTCCTGACAATCCTTCGGGCAATTCCAACTTGTAAGCAACTTCTCCCATACGTTTCGAAACTTTGTATGGTCCCACAAAACGTGGTGCTAACTTTCCCTTAACTCCAAATCGCTTAACTCCTCGAAGTGGGGACACACGAAAATATACTCTGTCTCCGACTTCGTAAACTGTCTCCTTGCGTTTAGAATCCGTATAGCTCTTCTGCCTGGACTGGGCTACCTTGAGTCTATCGCGAATAAGTTTAACCTTGTCTTCAGACTCTTTAATCAAATCTGGTCCAAACAACTGACGGTCTCCAACTTCATCCCAGAGCAACGGTGTCCTGCACCTCCTTCTGTACAAAGCTTCAAAAGGTGCCATCTTCAAACTGTCTTGATAACTGTTGTGGTAAGAGAACTCTACATATGGCAAATTGTCATCCCAACTAGATCCATAATCTAGCGCACAAGCTCTCAACATGTCCTCCAGAATCTGATTGACTCTCTCAGTCTGTCCATCTTTCTGTGATGAAAGGCTGTATTGAACTCTAGCCTGGTACCCAAAGTCTCATGCAACTGATTCCAGAACTTTGAGGTAAACTGGGTTCCTCTATCTGATACAATGGTCCTCGGAACTCTATGCAGATATACGATCCTGGTCATGTATATCTTGGCCAACTTAGCACTGGTGTAAGTGGTCTTCACTGGGATGAAATGAGCTACTTTCATCAATCGATCGACTACAACCCACATCGAGTCATAGCCCAAACGAGTCCTAGGCAATCCCGTGATAAAATCCATGCCTAGCTTATCCCACTTCCATTCGGGTATCGGCAATGGCTGTAACAATGCAGCTGGCTTCTGATGCTCTGCCTTTACTCTCTGACATACATCACAAACTGCTACATACTCCGCAATATCCTTCTTCATTCCGGTCCACCAAAAATTGTCCTTCAAATCCAGATACATCTTGGTATTTCTTGGGTGAATCAAATACGGCGACTCGTGGGCCTCCTGCAAAATCAACTTCCTGATCTCCGGGTCATTAGGCAAATATACGCGGTCCTCAAACCATAGGGTATTGTGTTCATCCTCACGAAATCCTTTAGCCTTTCCATTGCTCATCCTTTCCTTTATCTCGGCAATCACCTTGTCCGTCTTCTGAGCTTCTCTGATCTTATCCATCAAGGTAGACTGAATTTCCAATGCTGCTACATAGCCTCTTGGAACTATTTCCAAACATAGCTCGCGAAGATCCTCTGCTAACTCCTTGGGTAATCCTCCGGTCATGAGCGTGTTGACATGACTCTTGAGGCTTAACGCATCGGCTACTATGTTAGCCTTTCCGGGATGATAATGCAACCTCATATCATAATCCTTGATGAGCTCCAACCATCTCCTTTGCCTGAGATTCAATTCCTTCTGCGTGAAGATATACTTCAAACTCTTGTGATCCGTGTACACCTCACAATGGTTTCCGATGAGAAAATGTCTCCACATCTTCAACACATGCACTACGGCTGCTAACTCCAAATCATGTGTAGCATAATTCAACTCATGGGGTTTAAGCTGTTGTGAGGCATATGAAACAACTCTTCCCTCCTGCATAAGCACTGCTCCAAGTCATCGACGAGAAGTGTCGCAATACACTTGATAATCCTTGCGTTGATATGGAAGAATCAACACTAGAGCTGTAACCAAACATTTCATCAACTCCTGAAAACTGGCCTCACATTCCTCAGTCCATTTGAACTTGGTGTCCTTCTTCAACAACTATGTCATTGGCTTTGCAATCTTCGAGAAATTCTCAATGAACCTCCTATAGTATCCTGCGAGTCCAAGAAAACTCGAGATCTCTCCAACAGACGTGGGTGCTTCCCAATTTGTTATAGTGAGAACCTTGGTGGGGTCTACTGCTATTCCTTCTCCGGATATAACATGTCCGAGGAATCCAACTTCCTTCAACCAAAACTCGCACATGCTGAACTTGGCATATAACTGATGTTCTCTGAGCTTCCCAAGTACCAAACGCAAATGCTCCTTATGCTCCTCTTCATTCTTCGAGTAAACTAGGATATCATCAATGAACACCACGACGGACTTATCCAAAAACTCCATAAAAACCTTGTTCATGAAATAGGCAGGTGCGTTAGTCAGACCAAAGGACATAACGGTATACTCATATTACCCGTACCTTGTGGTAAAAGATGTCTTAGGTATATCCTGCTCTCGAATCTTCAGCTGGTGGTATCCTGATCGCAGATCGATCTTGGAAAATACTTTAGCTCCTTGTAACTGGTCAAACAAATCATTGATCATCGGCAGTGGGTACTTGTTCTTGATTGTCACTTCATTCAATCCACGATAATCAACAACCATCCTCAAGGATCCATCCTTCTTCTCCACTAGAAGCACTGGTGATCCCCAAGGTGACGAACTTGGGTGAATATAGCCTTTATCCAGTAACTCCTTAATTTGCTTCTTAATTTCTTCCAAATCCTTTGTGGGCATCCTGTACAGTCTCTTAGATATTGGCCCTGTGCCTAGCAAAAGCTCAATCAAAAACTCAATGTCTCTATCCTGTGGCATGCCTGGCAACTCCTCTGGAAATACATCACGGAAATCCTTCACCTCTGGTACTTCCTCCTGTACAACTCCTGATAAGGAATTCACTTGAGTCCTCTTCGGCACACGTCGGGATACATACTTGATCCTTCTTCCTTCTAGGGTGGTGAGCAAAATTGACTTACTGGTGTAGTCAATGTTCCCTCCATACTTCAATAACCAATCCATGCCTAGTATCACATCCAGTCCTTGTGACTCCAATACTATTAGGTCTGAGGGGAACACATAGTTACCAATCCTTAATGGTAACCGATCACACCATAGGCTAGCCATATACTCTGGTCCTGGCGAGGTTACTAACATGGGTGACCTAAGGGCTTGGGTTGGCAGTTTAAACTAATCCACAAATCCCCTTGATATGTATGAATGTGATGCACCAGTATCAAAAAGAATGATTGCAGTAAATGACTTAACCAAAAACTTACCTATTACTGCACCGGGTTGCGCTTCAACCACCTCCACGCTCATGTGGTTCACTTGTCCCATATTGAAAGGGTTGGGCTTCTTCCCAGAGCTTCCATTGCCATTTCCATTCTTTGATTTAGAACACTCCTTGGCGTAATGTCCATTCTTCCCGCACTTGAAACAAGTAATGTGACTTAGATCCTTCTTGGCGGGTGTTGCTGGGTTGGAACGGTTCTGACCGTTGCTTCCTCCATTACCATTCCCATTCTCGGGGCCTCTATGGTTGTGAGAGCTCCCTCCATTGGAGTTATGGCCTCCATGGTTATGGTGAAGGTGTCCTACCGAGTTCGAGGTAAAACGGGGCCTTTGCTGAGCTCCAAAATTGTACTTCCCTTGTCCATACTTCCTCTTGCGGTTGTCAATCTGCTGCTGCTTCCCTTCAATCATGAGAGCTCTATCTACCAACTCCTGGTAGTTGTTGAAGGTTGCCACCAGCAACTGCGTGCTCAACTCATCATTCAGTCCTTCCAGAAACTTCTCCTGCTTACCTGCATCTGTAGCGACGTCATCTGGGGCATAACGTGCTAACTTACTGGCCCACTGTGCGCCCTCCTTGGTGCAAGTTGCAAAACTCACGCTTCTTCATGGCCATAGCTCCTGCTGAAACATGGGCTGTGTGAAAAGATTGCTGAAACTGATCCCATGTGACAGTGTCGATGGGGTAAGTGGTTGTGAAATTCTCCCACCAAGATGATGTGGGTCCATCAAGATGATGTGCGGCAAAACACACTCTCTCCGCATCTGTCCATCCTGTAGTGGTCAACTCCCTTCCAATCTTGTAGAGCCAATCATCTACAACTATCGGCTCGGTGCTACTGGAGAACACCGGCGGATTCAGCCTTAGGAAACGGGCTAAGTGATCAACAGGTGGTGGTGGTGGTGGGTTGTTGTTGTTGTTGTTGTTGTTCCCCTGATTCTGATTCTGAACTAGTATCTGCATCAATGCATTCTGCCGCTGGATAGACTAAGTGAGCTCCGGTGGAAAAGCAAATCCATTGTCGCGTCTCAGAGGCATATGAGGTTCTAGAAAAGATGAGAAAACAGAATAGAATGAGGTCTTGAGAGAAAACACTACCCATATGCACATGAGACAAACACAACATATCACTTCAATCAATTCAAACAACCGCACACATCGATCTAACTATCGTTACAAAAGTGCTCGGACTATACTATATACATGGGGGAATACTACTACCGATATGGTGGTCGACAAGAAAAATTGATCGGTGGAAGACTCCATGATATCTGCTCCAGCTTCATCAACATAGTTATCATCGCTATCGTTGGGGTCTGAGTCGGTGTCATCGATGATGATGTAGTTCTCTGGGCAAGTGGAATCGTCGTCTTCTCCTCCTGGCACGGGGTCTCCCATGAATACTCCTAGCTTCCTTGTCAAATCGTCATTCTTCTCCACGAGTATCGTCATTTCTTCCTCATATCCATCGCGTGTAGACTTGAGTTCTTCCTCCAACTCCGTGATCCTGGTCATTGCCTTCTTTAGATCTATCATGCCTGCGCACATCTGGTTCTCTTGGCATCGAATGTGTTGGTTTATCTCCTGGATGAAAGCTACAATGGATCTATCCTTCCTGGTGCTGATCATCTCCCATTGCTCATCTCGGCGCCCACAAATTTGGTAGATAGTATCCTTGAGATCCTTGTGGTAAACTTCTCCAATGCGGCCCATGGCGATGTGGGCTGCCATGCTCTTTCCTAGACTCCAGGTTGGTGCCTCAAAGGAAAACTCTATGGGCTCAGTGACTGGCATGAACGTCCTTCCTGGAAGTTGAACTCGAATCATCCAACGTTCCTCTTCTGGTAAAGTGGCGATGTAGGTCCCGGTGAAGCTTGGTATTCCAATGTTCAGGTACCTAGTAACTTCCTTCAAGTGTCATCGAAAAGGTGTATCTTCATCCGGTTGGGTGAACTTGTTCCTTGCATTCGCCATCCTAAAGAGTAGAAAAGGGAGAGGAGTCAGAAATGCGAAGAGAGTAGTGATCTAGGGCTTTAGCTTAGTGGTCGTGTCCTACAGTCAACGTGTGCTCCGATACCATCTTGTAGCGACCAGACCTCAAACAGTCTGATCTCTGTTCATCAGTGTCATCCCTAGATCGGTAATGCTGACACACACAGTACTTGAGGATTTATAACAGAGTAGCAATCACACACTTATTACATCGAATGTCTCAAAAGAGAACTTCTTGCAATAATATGGCTTAAGGCCATCTAAAATCGATAAGAGCGGAAGGCTTGGAAGATAAAGTGAGTCCATCAACTCCAACGGCATCACTGAGTGAAAGACAACGACCTATGGCACCTTACTCGTCCTTTGAAAAGTCTACAACATGAACGTTGCAGCCCGAAATAGGTCACCACATGGAATATGCTGGCAATGTAACACATAGAGTAATGAACAGAATAAATGCTATCACTACATGCATATATGGCTGGTGGAAAGCTCTATGGTTACAGTTTTGCATAAAGCTAGTTTTTCCCTACAACAAAGGAATAAATTTTATTTAACTATCATGGTGGTTGTTAAACATTGACAAGGTTCCTCCAACTCAATCCCAATTAAGCATCATCATTAACCCAACCAAATTATATTTAGAGTGATGTGATCAACATGATAATCCAAGAACTAGATAATCAAGACGTCCATAACCGGGGACACGGCTAACCATGATTAGTTTGTACACTCTGCAAAAGGTTTGCGCACTTTTCCCCACAAGACTCGAATGCATCCATGGTCGGAGAATCGAGACACAGTCTTTCTGAAGCATTAACTCTCTACTCTGGATAGACAGTACCACCTACAACCCACTACATCTGCTAGTCTACCTCTTCAAGAGCTTCAAGAAACTTACTCAACTATGCCAGAGCCCATATTGGCTTGTGGCTGCACATGGAAGTTTCTAGCATGAATAATCTTATGATCCCTTTGAGCCTGGGTGGCGAACCATAGGATGATCACACAGGTACTCCGGGATATCCTAGGACAACACTGGATTCTCCAGGTGCCCTGACAACCACTGGGTACTCTAGGGTGCCTCAAGCAATCCACCCATATGTGTATTTAAGTAGCCACCTTAAGTAAACCATTAGTTAACAATACTCACATCTATCATGGATACACTCACGCAAACCATGTCTACGAGCATAGCATAGCAATATAAGCATAATGTAGAAGTATAAAAAGGACAATAGGTTCTACCTAATCATCTACTTCCCAAAACCCACATGTTAAATCAGATCCTAACCGTGCAATTGTTTGAGGATTGATCTTATGCATAAAAACCGGGTAGTAAATAGGTATGATCAAAGTGTTACTTGCCTTGCTGATGATCTGTGAAACCTAGAGACTCGTAGTAGCACGCTTCGCACTCCGGGTACTTGATCGTAACAAACAAGCATACAATAAGCACTCAACTAGAAGCATGAGTAAAACTCAAATAAGAGATCTAACCAGAAATTTCAACTTAAGAACTCCGGTTTGCAAAAAGAATCAAATCAAACAAAGCAACCAAACTCAAACTGCGAAAGAAACAAGATCCGTTTACTAATCTGGACTTAAGTCAAATTTTACAATACCAAAATCTTGTTCAAGTTGTTTAAATAGAAAGAGGGCTTCGAGACAAAGATCTAGGCGCTTGAATCGCCTGATTCCGATAAATGAGCGAAAAGATAAACTAAAATGAAAATCGGGGCAGAATCGCGATCGAAAATAATCGCGGAAAAACCCTGGAAAAAGAAAAACTAACGAACAGGCTAACGAACGAACGTTCGCTATTGTGGCTAACAAGTGAAAACCGTTCGTTAAAACGAATGTACTAACGGTTTTTTGCTAAATAACTAAACCGGGAAAAAAATAAAAATCGATCTAAAATAAAATAACCATGGTTTCAAAAAAAACCAAATGGTTTTCTACGAAAAACCAGCGGCGATGGCAACTACCTCGGCGGCGGGGTCGGGACGGCGACGGGCGGCGGGGCGGCATCGGGTGGCGGCGGCTCCGAGGGACGGCGGCGTCGCGGCAGGAGGCGGCGGCGGCGGTGGCGGCTAGGGTTAGCGGGGGCGGGCTGGCGGGGTCCCGGGCGGTCCTTTTAAGAGGGCCGGCCAGAAGAGTCCGGGTCGGGTACGGCCTGGCTAAGTTGGTTCTCTTTTTTCTAAATAATTCCATGAAGAAAAACAAAGAAAAGAAATACTAAATGGACTCCAAAAATCCTAAAATAAATTTTGCCCGTCCTCTAAAAATATAGCGGACATAGTGACTATTTATTTGGGCCTCTAATGCAATTTTGAAAAACACACTTTTTTCTAATTCAAATAAAATAGCGATAAAACTCCAAATAAAATTCTTATTTGATTTTAATGTTTAACCTCCAATATTTCTTTATTTTGGGAAAGTCATTTTATCCCCTCTCTTTTATTTTCATAAAAGATATATTCAAAGAGAAAATAATTAAGATCAAATGATCCTCTTTTCAAAATTTGAGAAAACTCAAATATGAAAATAACGAAATCCCCAACTCTCTCCGTGGGTCCTTGAGTTGCGTAGAATTTCTAGGATCAACCCAAAATGCAATAAAATATGATATGCAATGATGACCTAATGTATAGCATTCCAAATTGAAAATTTGGGATGTTACAATAGTCTACTTGCTCAAGTGCTTAGTGATATTGCTCCAAAACCCTCATCCACTTTCTCATTTCCACGTTTGTCCGAAATATAAAGTCAAACTCGCCCCCACCGATTTGATCCATCCGGCGCCACAGAGTTCATTTGAGATAGCCACTGCCAGAAACCCTAATCAATTCAGTCACATTGGTATGGATCTCGGTCTCGCTGAGATGGCCTTGCAAGCTCTTGGTTGCCTATTGCAATTATTTCGGTCTCACCGGAATGTGGAACCGGTTGCACCGAGTTTGCCTGACCAACTCTGTGTTTGATCAATTGTTGAAATCAGTCTCACCGAGTTTATGCGATCGGTCTCACCGAGATGAGGTTTTACCCTAGCCCTAGCACATCGTTCCCACCGCGTTGATCTTGTCGGTCCCACCAAAATTCATGACGTTCACATTTTGAACTAAATCGGACTCACCGAGTTTCTCTATTCAGTTTGACCGAGTTAGGTCAAATGTGTGTAATGGCTAGATTCTGTGTGGAGCCTATATATACCCCTCCACCTCCGTCTCCATTTGTGAGAGAGCCATCAGAACGTGCCTACACTTCCACTACTCATTTTCTGAGAGAGAACCACCTACTCATGTGTTGAGACCAAGATATTCCAATCCAACCACAAGAATCTTGATCTCTAGCCTTCCCCAAGTTGCTTTCCACTAAAATCAGCTTTCCACCATAGCCAAATATGTGAGAGAGAGTTGAGTGTTCAGGAGACTATCATTTGAAGCACAAGAGCAAGTAGTTCATCATCAACACACCATCTATTACCTTTTGGAGAGTGGTGTCTCCTATATTGGTTAGGTGTCACTTGGGAGCCTCCATTAAGATTGTGGAGTTGAACCAAGGAGTTTGTAAGGGCAAGGAGATTTCCTATTTCATGAAGACGTACCCAAGTGAGGCATGTCCTTCGTGGGCGATGCCATTGTGGGATACACATGGTTGCTTCTTCGTGGACCCTTCGTGGGTTGAGCCCTCCGTGGACTCTCGCAACCATTACCCTTCATGGGTTGAAGTCTCCATCAATGTGGATGTATGATAGCACCACCTATCAGAACCATGCCAAAAATCTCCATGTCTTCATTGCGTTTGCACACTCCAATCCCATGCCTTTTACTTTCTTGCAACTAGAATGCTTTACTACTTCCACTGCTTACATTCTTGCCATGCTTGCTTGAATTGTGTCGGGAATGTTTGAAATTGTGCGAATCTACAACCTCAACTTGAAGAACATAAAAACTGCTACTTTTTCATGTTGAGTGTCTAATCCCTCCTCTAGACACCTCTTCTCGGTTCTTTCAATTGGTATCAGAGCATTGGTCTCCATTACTTTGGTTTAATCACCATTGGAGGAAGATGGATGAGTCTACGATTGGGAGTATTACACGTAGAGTGCCTATGCTTGACGGAGAGTTTTTTATTGCTTGGAAAAATGAGATGCTTGAGATTTTCAATGAATATGATTTGAACAAGTACATTACAAGCCCATGTGTGCCTCCTATTAATCCCTTGCATCCTACCCCTGATGAATATCTTGACATTACCCGCAATCTTAGAGCTATCAATCTTATCCTAAGAGGATTCCCTAGAAATTTGCTTGCATGCTTGCCTACTTCTTATTGTGCTTATACTATATGAAGATATCTTGAGGAACGCTTTCCATACTACTCTTTGAAAAATCTAGATGAGATTCTTCAAAACTCCATAGCTTTTCATAAGATGAAACCTAGTGATCCTAATTTTGATGATTGCCTATTTGAGCTTTGTGATCTCATGTGTGCCAAAGGAGATGTTGGAGTCATTAGTAGCATCATCTCTCAAGTCATTAGAATTCACAAAGATGCACATTGTCATCTCTAGGTGATGATCAATCACAACACGATGTTGAACATGGATATTATGATGAAGATGATGATAGTAACTTTGATCTTGATGAGTCTATGAGACACTTTGGTCTTCTTGCTAACCTTCGTGGATACATGGCCGGAGGAAAGGAATGGGTTCTTGATAGTGGATGCACCGATCACATGACCAGTGACAAGGATATGTTTCGAGAGCTTGGTGAAAACAATGGTCCCCGAACGTATGTCACTTTTGGTGAAAGGGTAATGTGGTTGGCCTTGGTAAGGTGGCCAACGCACATGACAGCTCCATTCAAAATGTTATGCTCGTTTAATCTCTTGGCTACATTTTTCTTTCCGTATGTAGACTAGCCGATTTTGGTTTCAATGTCATATTTACTGAAGTAGATTGCCAAGCATTTCAAAGAGATAATGATAATATGGTCTTTATCGGTATATGTAGAGGTGATCTATACATTGTTGACTTCACTGAAAAGGATCAACCTAGAACTTGCTTAATTGGTAAATCTTCTAAAGGTTGGTTGTGGCATAGAAGGTTATTTCACGTGGGCATGCAAAATCTTGATAAGCTTATTAAAGGTGATCATATCCTCGGAGTTAAAGATGTTGTATTTGACAAGGATAGACTTTGCAGTGCTTGTCAAGCAGGAAAACAAGTTGGAGCAAGTCATCCCATGAAGAACATTATGACCACGAGAAGATCACTCGAGCTGCTTCATATGGATCTTTTTGGTCCCAATGCCTACAAGAGTCTCGGTGGTAACTCGTTTGGTTTCGTCATTGTTGATGATTTTTCCAGATTTACATGGGTGTTCTTTCTTGATGATAAATCGCAGGTCCAAAAGATCTTCAAGAACTTCGCTAGGAAGGCCCAATATCAATTTGAAGTGAAGATCAAGAAGGTTCAAAGCGACAATGGAACAGAGTTCAAGAACAGCAATGTGGACTTGACGAAGAACGAAGACCAAGAAGGTATTTGACGAAGAAGGGATTTCACATGAGTTCTCTGCTACGTACACACCTCAACAAAACGGAGTCGTTGAGAGGAAGAACCAGATGCTCATTTATATGGAAAGAATGATGCATGATGAATACAAGATGCCAAGACATTTTTGGGCAAAAGCAGTTGAGACGGCTTGTCATGCAACAAATCAACTATATCTTCACAAGCTTCTTGGGAAGACGGCATACGGGCTTCTCACTGGTAACAAACCCCTGGTCGGTTACTTTCGATTATTTAGCTCAAAATGTTACATTCTTGATAATCATCATCGTTCGAAGTTTGCCCCTAAATCTCATGAAGGTTTTATACTCGGTTACTTATCAAACTCCACACTTACTGCGTCTACAACAATTTCACCTGAAAGGTTGAAGAGACGGTAGATGTGAAGTTTGATGAATCTAACAGCTCAGAAGTATTGTCGATTGATGTAGGAGATAAAGATCCCTTGGAAGCAATTCAAGACTTTTCTATTGGCAAGATTCGCCCAACGGAGGTGAAGGAGAGTACCTCGTTGTCGGTGTCAAAACCGGCGGATCTCGGGTAGGGGGTCCCGAACTGTGCGTCTAAGGCTAATGGTAACAAGAGGCGGGGGACACGATGTTTACCCAGGTTCAGGCCCTCTTTATGGAGATAATACCCTACTTCCTGCTTGATTGATCTCGATGAATATGAGTATTACAAGAGTTGATCTACCACGAGATCGTAATGGCTAAAACCCTAGAACTCTAGCCTATATGATTATGATTGCCTCTACGGACTAAACCCTCCGATTTATATACACATTGGAGGGGACTAGGGTTATACAAAGTTAGTTATAGAGAAAGGAATCCACATATCTAAACGCCAAGCTTGCCTTCCACGCCAAGGAGAGTCCCATACGGACACGGGAAGAGGTCTTCTGTCTTGTATATTCGTAGCCCAACAGTCTGGCCCACGCTACGTAGTCCGGCCGTCCGAGGACCACTTAATCCAGGACTCCCTCAGTAGCCCCTGAACCAGGCTTCAATGACGAGGTGTCCGGCACGCAGATTGTCTTCGACATTGCAAGGAGGGTTCGTCGTCCGAATACCCCAAAATAGTCATCGAATAGAAGAAACGTGTCTGGCTCTGCAAAACAAGTTCCACACATAACCGCGGAGAGTATAATATTTCACGAGTCCAATCCGCTGACAACTTTTTATAGCGTGACATCACGTTGCTGCCCGGCCATTATTTGAACCATTTTTTTGCCTGCCGCTCCATATTTCGAGATATGGTTTCATTGGCACATGTTATCAAAGCAGAGATTGTGTCCACTTATTGCGGGATTCTCATCAATACAGGCATGGGTAACCCAACCGTGCCATCTGCATGACCATTGGAGAATAGGCGAGTTTTAAGGCGAGTGGGGAGGCGCTTGACATTTGCTGCCTTTATAAGGAGATAAGGATTCACCCGTTTTCACCCATGCCTTCTCTCTCTCTGCCTCCCCCATTCTCGAGATCCAGCAACCAAGCTCTCATCTTTTCCACCCCAAGAAAGCACTCCAACCATGTTCAGATCTGGAGCGTAGGGAAAGTGGATGGCCTCCACCTTCAAGGAGAAGGACATCACCAAGCTCTGGGAGGCTGGGTATCTGGCCAAGGAAATCGCCCACCGGCTTCCGGCCAAGGGACAGATCGTTCGCGGGCTAGGATTTCCTGCTTGACAGATCATTCCCGGAGCCCCATGAGAGGGTGGTGTTCATCCCCCACTTCGTCCGCGGGCTAGGATTTCCTCTCTGCCCATTCGTCCGCGGACTCATGTTCTACTATGGGCTAGATTTCCATGATCTGGCCCCCAACTCCATCCTCAACATCTCAGCATTCATTGTCGTGTGTGAGGCCTTCCTCCGCATACCACCCCACTTCGAATTATGGCTAAAGATCTTCAATGTGAAGCCGAAGGTGGTGAGTGGCCAACACGTAGAGTTCAGAGGCGCCATGGTGAGAAAGATGCCCAACGTCACATGGCCTGGAGGCTCCTTCGTGGAGACCGTCAAAGGGTGGCAGAAATCATGGTTCTATATCACAGAGTCGCGTGACACCACCTGGGCCGCGGCTCCCGAATTCTGGTCCGAAGCTCCGATGCGGCTCACCTCCTGGCTACAGAAGGGCCTGGACTGGTCCTCGCCAGACGAGCTGACAACGCTTCAAACGCGCATTAAGAGCATAACAGACAAGAACATCAAGCCTGTCAATGTGATCCAGGTGATGCTTATTCGCCGGATCCTTCCGTGCTATCGCAGGACTTGCCACTTGTGGGAGTATGATCCGGCCAAGCACCAGACCTTGCTGGTGTTCTTCGGCACCATGAACAAAGACATTTGGAAGGTGCTCTTCAAGGACAATGAGACGCGGCCGGCCATGACCGAGGACCGTGGATATGACTTGGCCCATCCCGCTAGTCCGGTAAGTTTTTCATGTTTTCAAGGTGTATCCTTTAGTTGCATACTCGAGGAAGACGCCTAAGCCTCCCTACAAATTCTCCCAGGGCTGGTCAAAGAAGGTGGAGCGGATTCACTGTCTGGCTCCGCTGCCCGAAGACCTAGAAATCCCACTTCTAATGAAGATGATGGTTCCCGCGCCCTATCAAGCGCCCTATCAAGCGGACTGACCAAAGCCTGATCAAGCCTTCTAACCGGCTTTGAGGTAAGCAACGCAATTATGTAAAAAGAATATCACAGTACAGACAGTAGCCCCTGAGACACTGTCCGGTGTTCTGAAAGAAAAGCCGGACAAAGGATCAAACAATTTTTGCAGGAGACTTCTCAATAACCAGTTGAGTCAATGTGAACAAGCAGGCGTCCTTACTGCCTGCGACCTCTCATACTGCTGAGGTCTCCGAACTGAAATAGAGTCTACAGCGGGCCGAGGAAGAACTCGGCCGCGTGAAAAAGCAGCTAGAGGATAAACAAGGTATGTAATGACCTTTTGTATATCAGAAAGGATAGATGCTTTGTAATGACCATAGTGCCATTTTATTTGTAGGGGCGGCGGCCGAGGTGGAGGCTCTCAAGAAGGCATTGGCCGAGGCCGAGGAGAGAGCAGCCAAGGAACAAGCCGCCCACGAAAAGCATGAGGCCAGGGTCAGTGAGGTCCAGCAGGAGCTCCAGGACGCTGTCAAGAAATGCGAGTCCTTGGAGTGCAACATTACAGATCAAGAGTCCGAACTTGCCAAGGCTTGCCAAAACGCACACGATTCCCGGGTTGAAGCCCAGAGCGCCCTCCAGGAAATCCAGGAGGCCAGAAAAATTGCGGCGGGTAAGGCCTTTATTATGCAGAGAAAATATGTGAAGAAAAGGTTCCTCTTACTGACCCGAATTTGGAGTTCTCCAGGGGCATTTGCGGATCTGCCGCGCAGCGTTTCACACGCTGCGGAGTTCTTCCTAGCTGAAGAGGGGAGCTCTACAGAGAAGCTGTTTTGGTCACAATACCTTGCGTTAGAACATCCGGTGCTCTTAGCGATCAGCTAAAACAGCTGGTCGAACTGCATAGGGCGGCCGAACTAGCCATGAAGGATTTGATAATCCGGCTATGGCCTACCGAAGCCATACCTAGCAGCTACTTCGGGCTCGTGAAGCGGCTGGTCAATGCCTTTCCTCGGCTTGATGTTATCAAGTGGTCAGTCTGCATCGAAGGCACGCGAATGGCCTTCGCCAGAGTCAAGAGACATTGTGTGAAGATGGACACCACGAAGCTTGTGACTGAGGGACGCCCCGCGGGCAAGGAGCACCGCACCCCCGAGCTGTACTTTGACAATGTCTTGGAGGGATCCCGCATTGTGGCGGAGCAATGTGCCAAGGATATTATATTTCCATGAGTATATTCGTGTTATCCTGTACGATGAGACAGTGCAGTTATGTAATATAATGCCTAATTATTTAAAAAAGTTACCTCCTATGTGGCCGTTTTGTTAAACCTGAGAGTTGGCCAATCGTCGGCTTCAGCCCCCACGTAGGTAGTACAGGGGTGTTTGGGATGAATCTAAACACTCTTTATTCCAAAGTTTTGGTCCTGAAAGGAGGTGTTTAGCTCAACGAACCAGGCAATCGGACTATGTGGCTTTACCACCCTCACTTAGCCATAGGACTTTGACAATAGAAATTTAGGCGCAGCCCCTAGTATTCGTAAGTCCAAACTTGGGGTACTGTAAACACCTGGTCGGGTAAAAAACAATTCATCGCATAATGCAGAAAAAATCTCTAAAGATTTGTAACCTCTCGAATAGCTCACCGGCTCACACCGCACCATGACAGTCAGTTTTCGACTTTCTCTACTGAGGTGCTCATTCGGGTGAACCAGGACACAATCACAGTAGTTCTCCCTTTACCACCCTAGCCGATATAGCGGAACGTAAGGTAGTAAGCATAGGAGCCGGGCAACCCAACTATTGACCAAAGACATGATTCAGAGCTGATGCATATAATGCTACTATTCAGGGTGCCGAACTATACTGTAAAAAAGTGTTTGGAGTTTGTTGCCGCATTATGGGGAGTAATGAAGCCCCTAGCAAATTAAGGCATACCAGAGTGTACGGGTGCAATTTATAATAATATCAGGAAAAACAAAAATAAAGTAATAGGCTAATGCCGCAGAAATTGGGCCGCAAACCATTTTCCATTGTAGTTTGATTAATACGTCAAAGTGTATTTTGTACAAATAGTGCGATAAGCAAAAGGGCTATTTAACATGCCACGACCAAGGGAGAGCTGCGTGTGAGTCCTTAAAGCAGGCATAACAATCATTTAAAAAAACCACCTGGAAATTCCCTTATACATCAATGCTTCTTGCCGTCTTGGTGTATCGTCCTTTGATAGGTCTGATAATCAGGCTACCAGGAAAGGCCTAGAAAAAAGAAAACAGAAAAGAAAAAGAAAAAGTGAAAGTATGTTGGTCCAGGGGGGGTCGAGTCGTATTATGGACAATGATCTAGCTATGCTTCTGTCTATGCCCATGGTATTTTGAGTGTGTAGTTATGTACGCGCGGTACGAATGTCGTTGCTAGCTCGGGACTAGGACGGAGGCCGAATTGCTAGTCGACCTCTTGACAAGCTAGACTGTCCTGCTGCTGAGTAGTTCCGACTCGCTTGACAGTGTCCGGGAGCTTCGCCGTCGAATTAAGGTTATGCCTAAAAAGGCCACTCTGTACTTCTGCTGCGAGGGCTGCGGTGTGCTCCTCGGTACGAAGGGAGCGTTCTGCATTGCCATTGACTGTTATGACACTGCGTGGTCTGGGCATCTTGAGCTTGAGATAAGCGTAGAGTGGCACCGCATTGAGTCGAGCGAATGCGGTTCGTCCGAGCAATGTGTGATAGCCACTGCGGAAGGGGACGATATCGAAGATCAACTCTTCGCTTCAGAAATTGTCCGGGGATCAAAGGACCACCTCCATTGTGATTGAGCCCGTGCAGCGGGCCTTTACACCTGGTATGACACCTTTAAAGGCAGTTTTTGTGGGCTTGATCCTTGAGGGATCAATAACCATTTTGCGCACTGTATCATGATAGAGCAGGTTCAGGCTGCTACCGCCGTCCATGAGGACTCGCCTAAGGTGGAATCCATCAATGATTGGGTCGAGGACCAGTGCGGCTGAACCGCCGTGAAGGATACTGGTCGGATGGTCCCTGCGATCGAAGGTGATCGGGCAAGACGACCATGGGTTGAACTTTGGGGCGACTGGCTCCATCGCGTAGACGTCCCTGAGTGCGTGCTTGCACTCCCTCTTGGGGATATGTGTAGCGTATATCATGTTCACCGTTTTAACTTGGGGGGAAACTTCTTCTGTCCCCCTATGTTCAGTGGCCGGGGCTCCTCGTCATCGTGCTTGCTTTGCAACCCCTTGTCCTTGTTCTCGGCATTTAACTTTCCGGCCTGTTTAAAAACCGAACAGTCTCTGTTGATATGATTGGTTGGTTTATCAGGAGTGTCGTGGATTTGACATGGACGATCGAGTATGCGGTCCAAGCTGGACGGGCCTGGATTGTTCCTTTTATATGGCTTCTTCCGCTGACCAGACTTAGAACCACTAAATCCGGTGTTAACCGCCATGTCCTCGTTGTTCTCACCGTTGTTTCGACGCTTGTGTCTATTGCGTCGGGGCTTGCCGTTGCTATTTATGGCTTCATAAGTGCCAGGTTCGCTTGCATTGTTGTTGCTACGGGCTAGCCAGCTATCCTCGCCCGTGCAGAAGCGGGTCATAAGCATCGTGAGGGCTGCCATGGACTTTGACTTTTCTTGGCCGAGCTATCGGGCGAGCCATTAATCACAGATGCTATGTTTAAAGGCCGCTAGGGATTCAGCATCCGGATAGTCGACGATCTGGTTCTTTTTAGTTAGGAACCTAGTCCAGAATTTCCTGGCTGACTCTCCGGGCTGTTGGACTATGTGACTTAAGTCATCGGCATCCAAAGGTCGGACATATGTACCTCGGAAGTTGTCAAGGAAGGCATCTTCCAAGTCCTCGCAGCTGCCAATGGAGTTTTCGGGCAGACTGTTCAACCAGTGTCGAGCTAGTCCATTGAATTTTAGCGGGAGGTATTTGATGGCGTGAAGATCATCATCGCGGGCCATATGAATATGGAGAAGAAAGTCCTCAATCCATACCGCGGGGTCTGTTGTCCCATCATATGACTCAATGTTCACGGGTTTAAACCCTGCCGGGAATCCATGTTCCATTACTTCATCAGTGAAGTGAAGGTGGTGTGCGGTGCCTCTATATCGGGCCAAGTCACAACATAACTCGGATGGAGTTCGTCTGCGGTCTTCGGTCCAGGTGTGATTATGTTTGTCGTGTCCGGCTGGATGGCCATGGTCGCGCATCGAGGCACGCCCCCGTGATCCATAGATCAATCTGGTCTGACCTGCTCTATTTTCTAGGTCATGCCATAGGTCATATGTGTATCCCTGAGCTGTTGTGTTTTTATTTTTACGGTGAGGTAGTGCGGGCTGGTGTTCGACTAGAGTTGCCGCTTTGTCCCGGCCACGTGGTGGTCGGTCAGCCGCATTATGCGCTGGTAGGACGGGCTCCAGCACCTCGTCATCGAATTGGGGTAGCAATTTGCGCTTCGGGTAACTTATGGTTGGGCGCTCGAGGCCGTATTCTTCAGCTGCTAGGACATTAGTCCATCTATCATTGAGCTGATCTTGATCGGCTTGAAGTTGTTGCTGCTTCTTTTTCAGGCTCCTTGCAGTGGCTATTAGCCGGTGCTTAAAGCGCTCTTGGTCGACGGGCTCCTCAAGCACAATAAAGTCTTCATCGCCGAGGCTCACATCGTCTTCGGAGAGCGAAAGGTAGTTACTGTCCTCTGACTCTTCATTCATGGCATTTTCATTAGGGCTAACTCGCCCATCTTCCCGTTCGTCCTTTTCGGAGGTTGGCTCAACGGGGTCTTCATTGTCTTCGGCATCGTCCGGAGTATTATTTTCTCCTGTGCCGGTATTGCTGTTTTTTCCACGGCGTGGTTTAGAGCGGCGCTGCTGACGTTGACGCTTTGACTATATCCCAGGAGGCTTATCATTGACTGGATCCTTCTCATTGTCGCCGTTGTTTTCTTTGGGTGTATCCACCATGTATACGTCATACGAGGAGGTGGCTGTCCAGTGCCCTATAAGCGGTGGTTTTTGTGCCTGCTCCTCTCCGGCATCGTCGTCCATACTGTCGATGTCTTTGGAGCCGTAATCGAGCATCTCGGTTAAATCTTCGATAGTGGCTATGAAGTGGGTGGTGGGTGGGAGGCGAAATTCATCAGGTTCCCATTCAAGTCGGATATAGTTCAGCTGAGAGTCCCCTGACAAGGAGAGGGCTTTTAATGAATTGAGCACATCGCCTAAAGGTGAGTGTCGGAAGATGTCCGCGGAGCTGAACTCAATGATCGGCGCCTGATCAGGTTCGATGGGCGTGGATGCACACGGTTCGGAACCTATGGCCGGAGATGAATCTGAGGTTCCGTTGACACAGGCCCCGCTCGAGGTTCGATCTGTGTGTGGCTCTAACACCGATGAGTCTGCGGCTTCCACGACGGGGTTGAGCCTCCCGTCCTCGGACAGCGCAATCTGCCTTGGATCTAGGGCCAGAGTAGTCACAGGCGCTATCTCCTGGGCACGGTCCGATGACAGATTTAGGTCATGTTCATCATGGTGGCAGGGAGCGGCTGTCATGGGCTCGAATTCGGCGAAGATCATGTCTCCACGGATATCGGCAACGTAATTCAAGCTTCCAAACCTGACCTGATGGCCAGGGGCGTAGCTGTCGATCTGCTCTAGATGGCCAAGCGAGTTGGCCCGCAGTGCGAAGCCACCGAATACGAACATCCGTCCGGGCAGGTAAACCTCCCCCTGGACTGCATTGTTGTAGATGATCGATGGAGCCATCAAACCTTTTGGTGACGACGCAGCGGAACTCTCAATGAAAGCACCAATTTCGGTGTCAAAACCGGCGGATCTTGGGTAGGGGGTCCCGAACTATGCGTTTAAGGCTGATGGTAACAGGAGGCGGGGGACACAATGTTTACCCAGGTTCGAGCCCTCTCTATGGAGGTAATACCCTACTTCCTGCTTGATTGATCTCGATGAATATGAGTATTACAAGAGTTGATCTACCATGAGATCGTAATGGCTAAAACCCTAGAAGTCTAGCCTATATGATTATGATTGCCTCCACGGACTAGTTGTCACATCCCTAGCTTCTGGCATTGCTCTAGGCTAGCTTCATGTGTGCATCATGTCTATATTTTTGAAACTTGAATTGAGGAATATTGGAAGCCTCAAAACCCTAAATAAAAGAGGGGCAAAAACCCTAGAAATCTCATTCATTGCTCCAAAAGGCTCTTCTTAAATGTTTGATAATTTTTGGTAAGGGTTCTGGTCCCAACCAAAATATTGAACATTTTTAAGGATTTATTTTTGGGACTTTGAATTTAAATCATTAGCTATTTGAATTTGAATTATATTCATATAATTAGAATATAATTTCAAATACCCCTGAAATATTTTATGAGCTTTTGGAAAAGTCCATCTAGCAATATAAAATATTCAGTGGAGTTTTTGGCATTGTTTGAATTATTTTTAAAATTCAAAACAGTGGCAAAATAATTTAAATAAAACAAAAACAGAAGAAAAATATAAAACAGAATGTAAATAAAAGCAGAGAGAGAGTTTTACCTCAGCTTACCTCGCAGCCCACCTGGCCCAACTCCAGTGGCCCAGCCGGCCCAGCCCACCTCCTCCCCCTTGTCCTCTTCCTCCTCTGCCAGGAGGACGAACAGAGGCGAGGCGTGGCGCGCGCCGACGCTGCCTCGGCCACCTCCTGCTTCCCCCTGGCCACCTCCTGCTTCCTCTCGTCGCCCTGGACCCCGTCCGCGACGCCACGCAGCCCCCCAGGCCTCTCACTCTCTCCCCGAGCTCCTCTCCTCCTCTGGCTCTCTCGCGCGCAGCCACCGAACACACCCGCCGCCGCCGACGAGCTTCCCCGTGGCCACCGGCCACCCCTAGCCTCGCCGATGCGCCCAGGAGCTCCCCCTCGACCCCTCCTTCCTCCCCACCGACCCACGGCCCTACGGACGCGCCACAACGCCGCCGACATCGCCGTTTCCATCGCCGGCCGCCGAGGATCTTCACTGTCAATTCGCCACCATCGTCGCTTCCCCGAGCTCGCTGACCCTCCCTGCACGATCCCCGTGAGTCCCTGCTTCGTTTCCCCCTAACCCCAAGCCCGATTACGAGCTCTAGCCGCCCCCTCTACCGGAGCCGAGATGCTCAGCCGCACGGACTCGTCGCCGGCGAAGCCCCGGTGACCAAATGGCCCCGCGCGTGCGTCCGTTGCACTCGCAACGACCCGTGGAGCAACGCTAGCGTGGCAGCTAGCTTGTTTGCAAGCTGCAGCGCTAACCCCGCACCCACCCGAGCTCCGGCCGCCGCCTCGGGCTCCATTCCGGCGAACCCCGGCCACCCCCGCACCTCCCGTTGGCCCCCTAGATGCGCACGGGCACCGGCTACCTTCTGGTGCCCTTCGCACGTCCAGCCGCCGCCCGTAGCGCAACCCCGGTGAACTTCCACCGCGTTTCGGGTCGCCGCCGGCCGAACTCCGGTGGCCAGTGACGTGGCGCTGTCATTAGCCACTAATGACGCGCTAACCAACCCCCTAGGCCACTGACAGCGGGCCCCACCCCTGGTCAAACCCCAGTCAGCGCTGGGTTTGACCGGGATTAGCTCCTGTGTCACTGACGTGTGGCCCCCACACGTCAGGTTTGACCGAGCCAGCCCAGTTGACCCTGCTGACGTCACTGTGACGTGGGGCTGACGCAATAAGTATTTTCTGGATTTAATATTATTTAGGAAATTTCAGAAAATAGCTAAAACTTCAATAAATCATAGAAAATTAACCGTAACTCCAAATTAAATAATTTATATATGAAAAATTATCAGAAAAATTCAAGGAATCCATCTGTACCATTTTCATGCATGTTAGAACAACTTATAGCTGCTGTTTAGCACAAATCATATAAAGGGCATTTAAATATCCACATATGGAGTTTGAATTTGAATCTTGGATTCAAACCAACTCCATTTAATCTGGTTTTAGTTGCATTAGCCCAACACACATTCATTTTGCCATGTCATGATCATGCATCATATTGTGCATTGCATTGATTGTGTTCCCTTCTGTGTTGCCGGTATTTGTCCCCTCTCGATAGACGTGATACCGATGATGTGATCGTTGACACTGATGAAGACTCAATGTTATCTTCAAAAGTGCCAGGCAAGCAAAACCCCCTTGTTCATTCCGATACAATCCTACTCTCTCGCTCCTGCTCTCTTTTAATGCATTAGGACAACACCGATTCATCTGTTACTTGCTGCGGTAGCTGAACCCCCTTTATCCTTTGCATGACCTGTCATTGCCACAGTAAATAGATGAAACCCACTAGCATGAGTAGGAGTTGTTTGAGCCCTGATGTGCCTACTCATTCATGTTTGTTTGTCATGCCTGCTACTGCTTAGAGTTGAGTCAGGTCTGATTCATCGGGGATGAATCAGAGGTGTGTGAACATGTCCTACCATGTGTGAGCTAAGTGTGTGAACACGATTTGGTAAAAGGTGTCGGTGAGAGGCCATGTAGGAGTACATGGTGGGTTGTCTCATTGAAGCCGTCCTTAGGAACTGAGTTCTGTGTTTGTGATCCATGATTCAGCTACTACCATACATTGGGCCCTGAAATATGACCCCGCTCGACTTCTTATTCACCCTCGTCCTCTGTCCAGGAGTTGCAAGTAGTTTCTGGTGTTTGTAGCTTACTGGAGGCCGTGGACAGCGCTGACCGTAGGGGTGGGCTGTGATGCGGTAGGTACATGGCACGGTGTACCGGATGCCCGTTTGGTATCTCGGGAACCCTGTTCACATCGTTTGGGGCTGTGAGCGAAACTCCGGCCGGATCTCCTCATGGATGGAACCCGAATAGGCGATAAACCTGGACTAGAGACTTGAGTGTTTAGGTAGGTCGTGGTCTACACCCACGTCGGCTTTCGCTTGAAGTCTGCCGAGCACATGTCGTGTGCAGACGCTAAGTGGTGGAAACATGTATGAAGAAGTACACCCCTGCAGGATTAACATCAACTATTCGAATAGCCGTGTCCGCGGAAAAGGACTTCTGGGTTGCTTATATCAGTTCATAGACAAGTGAAAGTGGATACTCTAAAATACGCAAGATAAGCGTGAGTGCTATGGATGGCGTTCTCGTAGGTAGACGGGAGCGGATCCATAGTGGTGTATTGATATGGTGAATATGTGGACTCGTGTGCGCCACCTCAAAAGAGTCGCTTGCAGTCGTAGTTTAGGATAGCCACCGAGTCAAAGCTGGCTTGCTGCAGTTAAACCCCACCATCCCCTTTGTTGATAATGATGCATATGTAGTTAGTTCTGATGTAAGTCTTGCTGGGTACATTTGTACTCACGTTTGCCTATTTTATGTTTTTGCAGAGAGACTTCAGTCTCACTAGTAGTTCCATGTGGACTTCGACGTTTAGCTTGTTACCTCAGCTACGATCTTGTGCCCCGGCAGGATCTGGTAGATAGTCAGGCTTCTCAGCCTTTTTCAGTTATAGATGTCTGTACCCAGACATGATAGCTTCCGCTTGTGCTTTGACTTGTATGCTCTGATTGTTGGGTCATGAGACCCATGTTTGTAATATCTCACTCCTCGGAGCCTATTGAATAAATTACTTGAGTCGTAGAGTCATGTTGTGATGCCATGTTGTATTTGCACATATCGAGCATATTGTGTGTATGTTATTGAAATGCTTGGTATGTGTGGGATCTGACCTTCTAGTTGTTTATCTTTAGTAGCCTCTCTTACCGGGAAATGTCACCTAGTGTTTCCACCGAGCCATGGTAGCTTGCTACTGCTCCGGAACACTTAGGCTGGCCGGCATGTGTCCTTCTTCGTTCCTGTGTCTGTCCCTTCGGGGAAATGTCACGCGATGAATACCGGAGTCCTGTTAGCCCGCTACAGCCCGGTTCACCGGAGTCCTGCTAGCCCAGTGCTACAGCCTGGATTCACTCGCTGATGACCGACACGTTCGGATGCTGGGTCATGGATGCCTGTCCCTGTAAGTCTGTGCCACTTTGGGTTTACGACTAGCCATGTCAGCCCGGGCTCCTTATCATATGGATGCTAGCGACACCGTCATATACGTGTGCCAAAAGGCGCAAACGGTCCCGGGCTAAGGTAAGGCGACACCCGTGGGAATACCGTGCGTGAGGCCGCAAAGTGATATGAGGTGTTACATGCTAGATCGATGTGGCATTGAGTCGGGGCCCTGACATAAACCCTCCGGTTTATTTAGACACTGGAGGGGACTAGGGTTATACTGAGTCGGTTACAAAGAAAGGAATCCACATATTCGAATGCCAAGCTTGCCTTCCACGCCAAGGAGAGTCCCATCAAGTTGACTTGGAGGCATCCACAAGTGGAACACATCAAGATGATGGAAATGAGGATGTACAACAAGATGAACCTCATCGACCTCCTTCTCCACCTCCACAAGAGAACAACAATGCCAACAACAATGAAGAAAGACAAGAGGAAGAACAAGACAATGAAGAGGATGTTCCACCCCGAACCAAACAAAATCTCTCACGAGTTAGAGTACGAGTCTCAAGAGATCATCCCGTCGAACAAATATTCGATGATATTCAAACCGGGAGAATTACTCACTATAAAACTCGTTTGGCTAACTTTTGTGAAAATTACTCATTCATTTCTAGGATTGGACCTACGAAGGTTGAAGAGGCTCTTGATGATCCGAATTGGGTGAATGCTATGCATGAAGAGCTACACAATTTCAAGAGGAACCAAGTATGGACGTTGGTTGAAAAGCCCGATGAGAAGCACTGTGTCATTGGAACCAAATGGGTGTTTCAGAATAAGGAAGATGAAGATGGACAAGTTGTGCGCAATAAGGCTTGTCTCGTTGCTCAAGGCTACACTCAAGTCGAAGGTATGGACTATGGTGAGACATATGCCCTCGTTGCTAGACTTGAGTCCATATGCATCTTACTTGCTTATGCCAATCATCATGACATTACTTTATATCAAATGGACACAAAAGTTCTTTTCTAAATGGTGAAATTGAGGAGGAATTTTATGTTAAACAACCTCCCAGCTTTTTTAATCCTAAGAAATCTGATCATGTTTACAAACTTCACAAAGCTCTTTATGGTCGTAAACAATCTCCTAGAGCATGGGATAACTTCTTGACTAAGTTTCTTATTGAAAAAGGCTTTGAAATGTGAAAAATTGATTCTTCACTTTTTACTAAAAGGGTTAATGGTGAATAATTTGTGTGCCAAATTTATATGGATGATATCATATTTGGTTCAACTAACCCTCATTTTAGTGAAAAGTTTGGAAGGCTAATGTCGGAGAAATTTGAGATGTCTATGATGTGTGAACTCAAATTCTTTCTTGTTTTGCAAATCAAGCAAACTAAGGAAGGTAACTTTGTTTACCAAACAAAGTATACCAAGGACTTATTCAAGAAGTTCAACATGCAAGAAGCAAAGGTATGAAAACACCCATGGCTACTAGTGGACATCTTGACTTGACTAAGGATTGCAAAGCGGTTGACCAAAAGGTCTACCGCTCTATGATTGGTTCATTGTTATATCTATATGTGCATCCCGTTCCGATATTATGCTAAGTGTGTGCATGTGTGCACGATATCAAGCGGCCCCTAAAGAATGTCATCTTAAGGCTATGAAAAGGACAGTGCAATACTTAATTCATACACCAAACTTTGGCATTTGGTATCCTAAGAGGTCTTCTTTTGATTTTGTTGGCTACTCCGACTCGGACTATGCCGGTGAAAAGGTTGATAAAAAGTCCACTTCAGGTACTTGTCAATTTCTTAGTAGATCTCTTGTATCTTGGTCCTCCAAGAAACAAAACTTGGTATCCTTATCCACCGCCGAAGCGGAATACATTGCATTTGGATCATGTTGTGCTCAATTACTTTGGATGACCCAAACTCTTAAAGACTATGGGATACATGTGAAACATGTTCCATTGCTTTGTGATAATGAAATTGCTATCAAGATTGCTCATAATCCCGTGCAACATTCTCGGAGTAAGCATATTGAAGTTCATCATCATTTCATTCGAGATCATGTTGCTAAACATGACATCAATCTTAAGCATGTTCGTACCGATAAGCAATTGGCAGATATTTTCACCAAACCGCTTGATGAGAAAGTGTTTTGTCATTTGAGAGGTAAACTGAACATCATTGATGCCTCAAACTTGGAGTAGGAACTCCATCTAGATGCATGCAAGGCATGTGTCTTTCTATGACTAATCCTTGATATTTCTATTAAGATGATGATCATATATCTTGGATCTATACTTGTACCCTTACATGTTATGTAACCCTTGTAGGTACTTGGATGAGCTAAAATCCATGATACTGCAAGTCACTCACAACTTAAGCAATCTCTACATCACCAAGTTTCTACTATATGGTTGTGGAATACAAGGAAGAATGACCTCAATCAACATATCCTTTGACAATTTCTATATATCAAATTTCATTTGGTATCAAGTTACATGTTTTGCATTTTTTGATACACAAGTGCTCTTCATTGCAAGACTAACCCATGTAAGAAGATGAACTCAAACTTCAAGTGATGCTCTCAACTCTTGATGGACTACATCAACCATGAGCATCCAACACATGTTCAACTACATGACCAAGATCAACACAACCAAAGGTATGTCATTCCATCTTAGAGAAGCTTTGACACAAGTCATGAGTTAAAGCAACTCAACAAGATGAGAATACATAAAAGTGCTTAAACGAAAAATGGTAACCCCATTTTGAGCTTAAATGATGAGTATGACCTATGATCAAGTGACTTCACTTGGCTCCTAAGTCAATATACTCTAACATAGGTGACTTTGTCGCCGACCCCCTCTTGATGAAGTTCTCTAGTGTTCCCTTGTTCTCGTCAAAAAAAACTTCATCTAGATCTCTTTCCTTTTATGTGTTTCCTTTTCTAATTCCTTGCATATCCTTAAGTAATTTTATTTGCCAAGTGAGCTGAGTTGACAAAATGTTTATTCTTTGTTGAACTCATTCTCTCTGGTTCTAACCTATCGGCCTAACCGAAGCACAAGGTACCCTTGTGAATAGATCATTGGTTCAACCGACACAATCTAACTTGGTTGCACCGATCAAGATCTTCTGTGACCCCGCCAAATCGGTGTCACCAATGAAAACGAATCGGTGTTACGGATTTCAGTGCTGAAGAAAACTTTTTGACATTGCATCCTGCACATCTTTCCCAGGTGCGCTCAATGATTCTTATCCTCTTCCTGCATCATAATCTACATGTTGCTTTGTAATGTGTCTCAAGGACCAAACCTAATTGACTCATACTCCAGAACATCCCTTCTTGGAAATTGATGTCAAAGGGAGAGAGAGAGTACATCAAAGCTTATCACATGGGAGAGAGAGAGAGAGAGAGAGACATCTTAGCTTTCCTTGATGCTTTGTTGTCAATAGAGGAGAGAAGCCAGATGTCTTCAAGAGGGGAAAGACATGTTAAGACTTTTTTGGTTGAACCTTTTCTTGCTTTAAATGTTTCTTGCTCTGATTTTCTTTTCCTTCTTTGCTCTGATTTTCTCTTATCCTACCTTCTCCCATTATCCAATATCAGATCCAGGGGGATAAAGAGCTCATATCTAAGGGAAGAAAATCTTTGGATTTCATTGCATATCTTTAATCTTTGGGGACATGTCTATATCCAATTTGAGTACTAAGTACTCAAACTCATCTCCTCCAAAGCCAGCTCAAGACCACAAGGTAAGTATATGCATCACACTCATGTGCTTGATGATCTCTTGCTGCTGCACATATTGTTTGCAAGAAGGATTCATGAACATGAAGGTATACCTATTCTATCTACACCATTTACTCTGATGCATATAGCCAAGATACATGTAACGCATTCCTTGCTCTGACATGCTTATGCATTCACATGTTCTTACATTCCATCATTACATGATTGCATACATGTAGGGGAGCCTATGCATGTTATATGTCCTTCCAAAGCTTTACCTGTTGCTATTCATATCTCTATCTAAAGCTTTGATGTATGTTGTCACCAATTACCAAAAAGCGGGAGATTGAAAGCACAAGTTCTCCCTGGGTGATTTTGGTAATTAATGTCAACATATCTCTTGTTGGACTAATACTTTTATCAAGTGCATTTCAGATGAGTTCAACAATGGAGTGGCAGGGACAAGAGGATGTGGAACCCCTTCAAAATGCTAAGGAAAAAAGATTGGCAAAGGATCAAGACTCTTCATTTTAATTTTTAGTGATCCAACATCACATTGAGTCCATAGGAAAGCCAATACTATTAAAAGGGGATGAGGTGTTGCTTAATGGTCTACTTTCTCAAGTGCTTAGAGATATTGCTCCAAAATCCTCAACCACTTTCTCATTTACACATTTGTCCAAAACCTAAAGTCAAACTCGGCCCCACCGATTTGATCTATCCAGCGCCACCGAGTTCATTTGACATAGCCACTGCCAGAAACCCTAATCAATTTGGTCACACAGATACGGATCTCGGTGTCACCGAGATGGCCTTGCAAACTCTTTGTTGTTTATTGCAATTATTTCAGTCTCACCGGAATGTGCAATTGGTCACACCGAGTTTTCCTGGCCAACTCTCCATTTAATCAATTGTTGAAATCGGTCTCACCGAGTTTATGCGATCGGTCTCACCGAGACGAGGTTTTGCCCTAGCCCTAGAACATCGGTCCCACTGAGTTGATCTTGTCGGTCCGACCAAAATTCCTAATGTTCACATATTGAACTAAATCGGTTTCACCGAGTTTCACTATTCGGTCTGACCGAGTTGGGTCAAGTGTGTGTAACGGCGAGATTTTGTGCGGAGGCTATATATGCCCCTCCACCCCGTCTCCATTTGTGAGAGAGACAGCAGAACATGCCTACACTTCCACTACTCATTTTCTGAGAGAGAACCACCTACTCATGTGTTAAGACCAAGACATTCCAATCCAACCACAAGAATCTTGTCGGCGTCTTGGGAACGGGGGTCCCCAGACTTGCCTGCCTGCGGCCTGCGGCATGGCTCAAGGGTTGGCCCAGTACGGCCCATCTTCATCAACTCAAGCTCAAGACCCTCGTGAGGGGCCAAGCCTCGCTGGGCAGATGACGCAAGGCTTCCTCAGGAACGGCCTCACAAGGCAGGCTCGCGAGGAGGCAGAGAGATCAAGGCAGGGGTACCTCGCGAGGTGCTCGTGATGCAAGCCATGACGATCGAGACCAGGCGGGCGCCAGGAGGGCGCCGGCCTACGTAGTGTCCTTGTTTCCTCTTTCGTGCAAAGGGGGCAAGCGCAGGCGTGGAGTACCGAGGCATCAAGCAAAGGTTACCATTTCGGTGCAACGAGATCAAGACCAGTAGAGCGGCAGGATGGAGGTCACCGTGGAGCCCAAGATGGCGTCATCGCCAGGGCCTTTGGCAGTCGAAGACCAACTTTAGTCAGTATAACTTGTACTAGATGTTCCCCTTCAAAATGGCCATTGTTGGCGCCCTTATCGCTCAATATTCGGGAAGAGGACCAGGGCCTCTATATATAGAGATAGCCACCACAGTAGAGGGTATCGAGTTCTCATCAGATCCGGAGGTGATCGAACTCACCCAAGTAGTTCACCGCACCAGCCCAAGAACACCTCTCACGAGGCTATTCTTCCTTTGTACTGTTCATCATCAGCCCCAGAGGCAATCCACCACACCACACACTGGATTAGAGTATTACAAAACAACAGTGGCCCGAACCTGTATAAACCTTGTGTCCCTCGTGTTGTTCATCGTGTAGCTTAGATTCATAGCGAGGCGTTGGGACGTGGATCGGTAGGGGGAAGATCTTCGCGCGCACCCAGAGTTCGAACCTTAAGGGTTTTGCTGGAACCCGATATCCGACATTTGGCGCGCCAGGTAGGGGTGCGCCGGAGCTCTCCCTTCCGTTGACCCGCTCTCCATCAACACCGCTCTTCACCCTCATGGCGGACAATGCGCCGCCCGCTCCGGCTACCGACGCCAGCACTAGGGCCAGGCGGCTCTGAGCCTTGACCCCCACCTTGTGACAGGTGCAGTGGCCGAACATGTTCAAGCCAGAGATGCCGCCGCGCTACGACGGCGCGACGGATCTGCTAGCTTTCCTGCTGGCGTATGAGGAGGCCGTCCTCAAGGCCGGGGGCGACGACAGGGCCATGGCTAACTGGCTTCCCATGGCCCTCACCGGCGTTCCGCGCATGTGGCTCCTCCACCTGCCGACGGCTGTAGTGGCCTCTTGGGAGGAGCTGCACAACCTCTTCCTCGCCCATTATGCTACGCCGGCGACCCGGTCATCGTAGCTCTACTAGGTGGCTCGCAAGCGCCACCCTCGAGCCGCCATGTCAAGTCATTCCTCCGCCAGATCGGCGCCGCCCTCACGAGCCGCGAAGCTACTCCGGGTTGTGTGGCACCCAAGGCCGACCTGACTTTCAGCTTCGACGATCACCCCGCCAGCATCGCCTGCTCGGGTGCGCTCCCGATGCTCTGCACTCCCACCATCTGCTAGGTGGCCGTTACCAGGACTCTCATCGACGGCGGTGCCGGCCTCAACATGCTCCCGGTGGAGGCCTTCAGCCTCCTCCATGTGCCCCTGGAGCGACTCTGACCCAGTAAGTCCTTCTGGGGCGTCGCAGGCAGTTCCACCGGCTCCCTGGGGCAAATCCGCCTCCCGGTGACCTTTGGCACCTACGACAACTTCCGCACAGAGCTGGTCGATTTTGACATCGCCCCCATCGGTCTCCCGTACAACGCCATCCCCGGCTACCCGACCTTGGCCCAGTTCATGGCAGCGACTCACCCGTCCTACAACCTCATGAAGATGACCGGGAGCAGCGGCGTCCTCACCGTAGGTGGAGATACAAAGGATGCTCTGCTGGCGCTCAAGCTCTCCTTCAAGGCGGTCGGAGTGGCGTAGCCCACAAGCACCGACACCCTCAAGGCCAAGGGGGCTGCGCGAACCAAGAAGAAGCACTTGTTCACCCAAGACAAGGCGGAGACTAAGCAGGTACCAGTCGATGAAGATGGATCCTCTGGCGCCACCTTCACCATAGGCGCCAATATCGACCCTGAGCAAGAGGAGGCTCTAGTGAAATTCTTGTGCGCGAACAAGGAGGTGTTCGCGTGGGAGCCCAAGCAACTAGTGGGGGTCCCAAGGCAGGTGATCGAGCACCACCTGAATGTGTGCCCCAATGTGTGCCCCGTGAAGCAGAAAGCAAGGCGGCAGTCCACCGAGAAGCAGGCCTTCATCGTCCAAGAAACCCACAAGCTAGAAGCTGCGGGAGTCATTCGCGAGGTTCGCTATTCGGAATGGCTGGCCAACCCTGTTGTTGTGCCGAAGAAGGGAGTAAAGGAGTGCATGTGCGTCGACTTCACCAACCTTAACTAGGCCTGCCCTCAAGATCCGTTCCCGCTCCCCCGCGTCGACCAAATCATCGACTCCACCGCTGAGTGCGACCTGTTGTGCTTCCTGGATGCCTACTCGGGCTACCACCAAATCTAGATGGCAGTGGAAGATGTGGATAAAACAGCTTTCCTGACCGTGTGCGCGTTGTACTGCTACACCTGCATGTCGTTTGGACTACGCAACGCAGACACAACCTTTCAGCGACTGATGCATATTGCCTTGGGCCGGCAGCTCGGGAGAAACGCCGAGGCCTATGTCGACGACATCGTGGTGAAGTCTCAGGAGGCCAAGATCCTGATAAATGACCTGGAAGAAACCTTTGCGAGCCTTCGTGAAGTGGACCTGCGGCTCAACCCGGAGAAGTGCCCGTTCAGTGTTCCTTCTGGCAAGCTTCTGGGCTTTCTCGTGTCCCACTGAGGCATCGAGGCTAACCCGGAGAAGGTAAAGGCAATCGAAGACATTTGTCCGTCGCAAACCCTCAGGGAAATGCAGAAGCTCACCGGGCGAGTGACCGAGTTAGGGTGCTTCATCTCCAAGCTAGGGGAACGTGCCCTGCTTCAAGGTGATGAAGAAGAAGGGTCCATTCGAATGGACTCAAGAGGTTGATGAAGCGTTCCAAGTTCTCAAGAAGTACCTGACCATCCCTCCTGTGATGGTGGCTCCACGCCCTCAGGAGCCCTTGGTGCTCTACCTCGCCGCCACACCCTACTCCGCCAGCGCCGCTCTGGTGGTGGTTCGGGAGGAGTGCCGGGTCAAGGCCACATTGGTCGTGACCCCGACCACGGCAGCTAAAGGCCAGGAAGGCCTCGCGAGGGCCACGACCTCGGCAGATGGGGACCAGCCTCAACAGGAAGACACCTCCGAAGCTGAAGGGACCTCACCAAGCAGTCAGGAGCCGGGGGCTCTGACGTCTCAGGAGGCGCTCGACTCTCCAGAGGGTGAGGGCTCTATCGGCGCGCCCACCCTCGTCGAGCATCCCGTGTATTTCATCAGTACGGTGCTGCGGGATACAAGGGCACGGTACCCCATGCCCCAAAAGCTCTTGCTCGCGCTACTGGTGGCTTCTTGGAAGCTGCGGCACTACTTCCAAGGTCACCCCATCAAGGTTGTCTCATCCTACCATTGGAGAAGGTGCTCTGGAGTCCCAACTCCGCTAGAACGGTCGCTGAATGGAACATCGAGCGGCAAGCGTTTCAGTTAGAATTCAGCACGACTAGAATCGTCAAAGGAGCCGCACTTGCAGATTTTGTGGCAGAATGGACAGAGGCGCCTGGGCTCGAAGCGGGCAAGGATCGGTCGCTTTCCCCAGGAAGCGAGGCACCAGACGGCTGGGTTATGCACTTCGATGGAGCATTCTCATGGCATGGCGCAGGGGCCGGCGCAGTCCTTATATCCCCCACTCAGGACAAGCTCTATTACGCCGTGCAGCTCTGTTTCCAGCAGGGCAAAAAGATTTCCAACAACATAGCAGAATACGAGGGCCTCATAGCATGTCAGGACCCCGATTCTATGCCACACCGATCTAGCATGTAACACCTCATATCACTTTGCGGCCTCACGCACGGTATTCCCACGGGTGTCACCTTACCATGCCCAGGACTGTTTGCGCCTTTTGGCACACGTATATGATAGTGTCGCTAGCATCCATATGACAAAGAACCCGGGCTGACATGACTAGTCGTAAACCCAAAGTGGCTCTAACTTACAGGGACAGGCATACATGACCCAGCAACGAACGTGTTGGCCATCAGCGAGTGAATCCGGGCTGTAGCAACTGGGCTAGCAGGACTCCGGTAAACCGGGCTGTAGCGGGCTAACAGGACTCCGGTGTACACTGCGTGACATTTCCCCGAAGGAACAGACACAGGAACGAAGAACGACACATGCCGGCCAACCTAAGTGTTCTGGAGCAGTAGCAAGCTACCAAGGCTCAGTGGAAGCACTAGGAGACATTTCCCGGTAAGAGAGGCTATCAAGGATAAACAACTAGATAGTCAGATCCCACACATACCAAGCATTTCAATAACATACACACAATATGCTCGATATGTGCAAATACAACATGGCATCACAACATGACTCTACAACTCAAGTATTTTATTCAATAGGCTCTGAGGAGCGAGATATTACAAACATGGGTCTCTCGACCCAGAATTCACAGCATACAAGTCAAAGCACAAGCGGAAGCTTAACATGTCTGAGTACAAAAATCTATAAATGAAAAAGGCTGAGAAGCCTGCCTATCTACCAGATCCTGCCGAGGGCACAAGATCGTAGCTGAGGTAACAAGCTAAACGTCTAAGTCCACACAGCACTACTAGTGAGACTGAAGTCTCTCTGCAAAAACATAAAATAGGCAAACGTGAGTACAAATGTACCCAGCAAGACTTACATCAGAACTAACTACATATGCATCATTATCAACAGAAGGGTGGTGGGGTTTAACTGCAGCAAGCCAACTTTGACTCGGTGGCTATCCTGAACTACGACTACAAGTAACTCTTTTGAGGTGGCGCACACGAGTCCATCAATACACCACTATGGATCCGCTCCCGTCTCCCTACGAAAACGCCATCCATAGCACTCACGCTTATCTTGCGCATTTTAGAGTATCCAATTTCACTTGTCTATGAACTGTATAGGCAACCCAGAAGTCCTTTACCACGGACACGGCTATTCGAATAGATGATGTTAACCCTGCAGGGGTGTACTTCTTCACACACGCTCTCACCACTTATCGCCGTTTACACGACATGTACTCGGCAACCTTCAAGCGGAAGCCCAGCGAGGGTGTCGGCTACGACCTGACTAACCACACAAGTCTCTCGTACAGGTTTATCGCCTATTCGGGTTCCATCCGCAAGGAGATCCGGCCGGGGTGTCGCTCACCGCCCCAAACGATGTGTGCAGGGTTCCCAAGCCCACCATCCGGGTGCCACTTGGTACACCGGGCCACTGTGCCTAGTCTGTCCCAAGCCCACCTATACCGGGTGCCACTTGGTAGACTACTAACACTACCTACAAACACCAGAAACTAGTTGCAACTCCTGGACAGAGATCTGGTTGATTAATAAGTCGAGAGGGGCACTTAAGCATTCCAATTTGTGGTAGTAACTGTTCATGGATCACAAACACAGAACTCAGTTCCTGAGGACGGCTGCAATGAGACAACCCACCATGTACTCCTACATGGCCTCTCACCGCTACCTTTACCAAATCGTATTCACACACTTAGCTCACACACAGTAGGACATGTTCAGCACCATTCCAATTCATCCCTGATGAATCAGACCTGACACAACTCTAAGCAATAGCAGGCATGACAAACAAGCATGAATGAGTAGGCACATCAGGGCTCAAACAACTCCTACTCATGCTAGTGGGTTTCATCTATTTACTGTGGCAATGATAGGTCATGCAGAGGAAAGGGGTTCAACTACCGCAGCATGTAACAGTTGAATCGTTGTTGTCCTAATGCAGTAAAAGAGAGCAGGAACGAGAGAGTGGGATTGTATCGGAATGAACAAGGGGGTCTTGCTTGCCTGGCACTTCTGAAGATAGTATAGTTCTTCATCGGTGTCATCGATCTCATCATCGGTATCACGTCTATCGAGAGGGGACAAATACCGGCAACACAGAAGGAAACACAATCAATGCAATGCACAATATGATGCATGATCATTACATGGCAAAATGAGTGTGTTGGGCTAACGCAACTACAAGTAGGGTGGTTTGAGTTCATTTGAATCAAGGATTCAAATGCAAACCCAAAATATGAACTCATATAAGTGCATTATCTTGTTTCATCTAAACGGCAAGGTTAGGTTCCTCTAACATGCATTAAACTAGTACAGATGGATAGATTGGATTTTTCTGATAATGTTTCATATATAATTTATTTCATTTGGAGTTACGGTTGAATTTCTATGATTTTTACAAGTTTATACTATTTTCTGGAATTTCCTGGATTAGTAAAAACGCCAGAAAAGCTTTATGACATTAGCACTACGTCACGCTGACATCAGTAGGTCAACACGGTCAGCCACGGTCAAACCGAACGCGTGGGACCCATACGTCAGCTGCACAGTGGCTAAACCAATTAACTAAACCTAGACTAAGACTGCCCGGGTTTAACTAGCATGCCGGGCCCACTGTCAGTGACACGGGGTTGTGGTTAGTGCTAACCTAACCCGCGCCACGTCAGCGAATGGCGTTCAGCCACCGGTGACCACATCTCGCGGCGGTGGCTCGCCGGCGTTGCTCGGGACGGTGCTACAGAGCATCGTTTCGCTCGTGGTTTGCGGCTACGGCGAGCTAGGAGACTCACGCATCCAGCAGTGGCAACACCTTGCGCCGGGGTTGACTAAATCAACGACGGCGGCAACTTTTGCAGCGGCCGGAGTTCGGGAACATGCGGGCATGAGGCTGTGATGCACTAGGGGGCCGGTTAGCGGCTGCGTTGGCCTCCTGGGGGCACCATGAGCACGTTTGAGTGCACGGGCGTGGGTGGTTCGCGCTCAGCCCACAACGGCATGGAGGCATGGCGGCGGCGAGCTTCAGTCGTCTTCGAATCGGCGTCTACGGAGAGAGATAGACCACGGGGTAAGGGGGAAGGTGACCGGGAGCTTACAGGGAGGTCGTAGATCAGCTCAGTGGCCTCGGGGAGGCGGCGGAGACGGCGAATCGGACGGCGGCATCTGGTGGTAGTGGGCGGGGAACAAAGGTCGGGGAAGCTGCTGCAGGCCGCATCTGCTCGCGTGGCTCGACGGAGACGGCATAGAGGTCGACGGTGGAGCTTCTTTGCTCGTCAGAGAGATGTGTGGAGGCCAGTGGCTGCGCGAATGGAGGACGGTGGCGACGGCAGCGGTCGGGAGCGAGAGAGAGAGATTCAGGGGAGAGGGTGAGGACGGGGGAAAGAGAGAGGGCCCAGGGGGTGCGTGGCGCTTGTAGGAGCCTCCAGCGGCAGCGGCAAGCAGGAGCTGGCCGAGCACGTGCGCGCGCGCCGCGGCCACACGCCCTCCTGCCCACTGGCAGGAGGTTGAAGACAGTAGGAGAGAGGAAGAGGTGGGTTGGGCCTAGCTGGGCCGGTCCTGTTAGGCCACCAGGTAAGTGGACCAAGTGAGTTCTGTTCTTTTTAATTGGTCTGTTTTCTATTTTTTGCAAAAAAAAATTATTTGGTTTTATACCAAATCATTTTTATAAATTCTAAAAATTATAATGTGGCCTGGTAAAATATATTCAAGGCCACTCACAATTTTTTAGAATTATTGGAGTTATATTTAACATATATCAAATATAAGTCCAATGCATATAATTATTGGATTAACTCAAATGCCCAAAATAAATATTTCTGAGACTCCAAAAATATTGATTTGAATTTTATCTCTTGCCAATATTTTCAGAGAGCAAGAGGATCTTTTTCTTGGACTCATTTGATGAGATTTAAATGTTGATTAATTTTTGAACTGATTTTTGAGGGTTTCAACTAACCTCAATTCAAGTTTCAGAAATTTAAACATGATGCATGGCTACTTATGCAAAGTCAGGCAAGGGCTAAGCTAGGGCTGTGACAACTCACCCCCACTAAACAATAATCTCATCCCAAGATTCAAGCATAGGGTAAGATGAAGGGGGAAGGAAACTAACGCAAACTTCATGATCCAGGTTGCACTTCAAATGAACGTTGATTCAATCACCATGTTTGTCTCATCGTCTTGCTCTGAGAACTCCAGCCAACATGACAATGAGAGGAGAAGGAGACTCTAGAAGGATCGATCTTCTCGAAGATTGAACAACTCAAGATTAACTCACGGAATGAGACATAGCAACATCTCTCGAGCAGAGACACGAAGCACACATCTAGAGGGATGGAGTGAAATAGATGATGAAGGTTCACTAGGTAGACAACAATTCCACACTTAAGAAGGTGGTGAATGGTTGTCAACATAGCGAGGAGTTGACTTGCGATGATTCTATAACGGGGCATGTTGGAGGAGGTGAATCATAGAATTAATACCTTAAGTGGCAAAAAGAATTACTTTTGATACAAAGATCATTGAAATTCTCTATACCAACCTAGGGAAAATCACAATTGATCGTTCGAAGGAATTCGAAGGAATGGCATACTCAGTTTGGAAAGGAAACTAGAGTTATAAGACAACTCGGCAAACGGAAGGCACATTCCAATTGATACCGAGGATATAACCTAGTGTGTGAGCATGCTCTCAAGAACTTGAGCACTTCCATATTCATCAGGGTCTTACCAACATCTGTGCTGAGGATCCTGGCAACACATCATACTACCATGATGAATAGTGATGGATGATGCATATGCAAAGGAGGACATCACTTTCTCAGATTTTTCCTTAGCAATGCCAAAGAAGCAAATCTGGATGATCGACCTAGAGACATTTAGCAGTCCGCTTCTAATGTTCTCCTTGATGTGCTAGCATAACCCATTCATAGATATGGTCTGATATCTAGAACATCAAGTAAAAGGTCGGACTTCAGGAGCACAAGAATCCGTAAGGAACAACTACTGGAGTAAATCCTACGGAATCCTTATGGGGAGGTGGCCAACTTCTTCAATCAAGATACTACAACCATAGGTCTTCCGGCTAGGTGTGTTGGCCAATACATCCACTTAACCAGGTTATAGACAGACCAATATTATAATTCTTGGGACATGTTCCAACCATCATACCTGCCTGAGATTCAGATCTGGTTGGTGTCAGGATATTCCAGACTCATCAAGTCTAGAAAGAAAAATGAAAGTTTGCAGCACAAATCGACGAGATGGCGTTGCGAGATTCTCGGGAAATAGACTACGGTAGTAAGCTCCAGAACATGAGCTGGTTCTGCTACAACATGTGCACACGTTGTCCGAGACAAGCATGACCACATAGTAGTCTTATAATAAAACACTACCGAGTCCGGATTGGGAAACATCATTAAAATAAGAAGTCTTGTGCATGTTTGTCTGGGCCCTTCAGGATTAGCACTTGAACTTCCTATCCTTGAACAAATCAATCAGTGGCTTGGTGTGCTAGGGATACATATAGAATGAAGGTAGCTAGTCTCACAAACCAATGTACACTTCGCACATGCATGACTGACTTGGAATGATTCCAGATGAAGCAACATTGACTTCTCGAGTTCACGGCGGCAACTTGCATCAAATGCACATGAACTGGAGAAAGTCACTTCTTACATCCGAACATATGCTTCATGAGCTAGCATGAAGTGATGCTTTCAAAAGTTCCCAACACTAGCTTAATGCGCAACAAAATCATGGAGGAGATAAGGATGTTGTCGATGGGCTCAACAACAATTCATCCAGGTTTCCATATAAAAGGAATTCCATGGTTAAGTGAACACGGTGATAGCATTGGTCAGACCAAAGGATATAATGGTGTATGCTCGAGGAAAAACCACAAGTAAGACAACATTACGAATATCGTTGGTTCTGATTTGATCTGAGAATAGCCCACACTCAAATCAAAGATTGGATAAGATGATAGGTCCATTAACTGATCACAGGGACAAATCGGTGAAGATATCATCTTTCTTCAACACACACACACACACAGACAAAGATATCCCTTTGGAATGAGCTAAGTCAGAGAAGCTTTCATCTTCCAACTCTCCAAGTTGTTGTTTAGCTTAACCAACCAGCTCAGGGGTATGCAACACAGATTCTTGGAGAAGGGGTGGTTACAAGCAACCAACTTGCTCACGAACTCAACATAGCGGTCAGGTGACGTCCTGGTGATACTTCCAAGAGGATATTTGGAAAATCACAAACCACCGATATGTTATTAAGCTCGGGAATAATCTTGCTTTCGAAGCAAGACGATATGATCAAAGGAGCGAGGGATTGGCATAATCCTAACTCATTGATCGAAGAGTGCACCAGAAATAAGGACAAGGTAGCACGATCAATCCTAGAGTAGTGATACGATAACCAACACGCTAAGAATGATAGTAATGTCCATTAACCACCAAGCAACGGAGTTGCTAGGAGTATTGATTTCACACATCACAATTCACTTGTCGGCATTCCGGTTACAACAACACAAGAACCGATTAATGAATGATGATGGTGAGAAGTATCACTGCATCAAGAATTCATAAGAGATGGTGCAATTCCTATGATCTTCTTGACATCAAGAAGGTAATACTTCAAGGTAGAACAGACCAGAAGCTGGATTGGCATTTTGATCTATGGAATACAACTGCTTTGACCCAATCCCAGAGATGGACGAGGTACTGGAGTTTGTTTCTCCTGGTCATTCCGAATAGAATGGCTTGACGGACCACATGAGTAAAAGGCATCGATGAACGAATGTATGCATACTCTTGACTATCAGTTGATAGACGAGGTCAGAAGACAACTAAAGAGGGACAACCCAAAAGAACATATGATTTTCTGAGTTGTGGATGCATGGACTAGCATGTCAAACGAGTTCAACATATTTCTTCCGGATAACCCATGCAGAAAGGTAGAACTAGCAGGGTTACAATATAGAATCGAGAACTCCTCGAGAGCACTCTTGTTGTGATTCCTGGGTTCAACGAGGAACTGCTGCCATAAGTAGTTCATGGTATTTGGAAGAACGATATACCACGAACCTCGAGGGCTATCACAAGGTTACTAATAACCTCAAGGAACTAGCAAACAGTATCAACATGAAGTAAGTAGGGTAAATCTCGGGTTCAAAAACCCAGGAGTAGAATACCTACTACTAGGTAGCATCACAGGATGCTTTCAAGAATGATGGCCAGAATCATCACACTGGGAACACAAAACATGGCTAGATTACCTGGTGATCCTCTAAGACACCTAGGGTCATAATACTAGCTCCAACATATATGTCGAGGCAACGTAGTACCTCAACTCAGCAATTTAGTGTGGTTAACCTGGCCTAAAAGACATCGAAATGAAAAGAAGGGATTTGGAAATGCATCAGACTATTTGGAAACCTGGGATGACTCGGACAGCATAACGGTTGTAAATGCTCAAAAAGATTTAAGACATCCTACAAAATAGTGGCATAGCCACTCAACATCACGATATCAAGGTTCCGAGTTCAATAGACAACATACGGAAGTAGTAGAGCCTGGACTGAGGCTTGAATCCAACAATCTTATAAGTCTACGGATTAGTAACATGTGATCATGATAGAAAGAATAGAAATCCTAGTTCCTTAACCCCGTATGAAAGATAAGATGACTCGGATGAGAAGGCACAAGGTATAAGGAGTAAAAAGAGCCTTACGTTCCATCCCACAATCAATTCCCTTATATAACTAAAGAATTTCTAGACTCAACTTCGACCAGTTTGGCTTGGTAATCCTACAGGCAGTCAAGCTCTGATACCAAAGCTGTCAGGACCCCGATTCTATGCCACACCGATCTAGCATGTAACACCTCATATCACTTTGCGGCCTCATGAACGGTATTCCCACGGGTGTCACCTTACCATGCCTGGGACTGTTTGCGCCTTTTGGCACACGTATATGATAGTGTCTCTAGCATCCATATGACAAAGAACCCGGGCTGACATGACTAGTCGTAAACCCAAAGTGGCTCTAACTTACAGGGACAGGCATACATGACCCAGCAACGAACGTGTTGGCCATCAGCGAGTGAATCCGGGCTGTAGCAACTGGGCTAGCAGGACTCCAGTAAACCGGGCTGTAGCGGGCTAACAGGACTCCGGTATACACCGCATGACATTTCCCCAAAGGGACAGACACAAGAACGAAGAAGGACACATGCCGGCCAACGTAAGTGTTCCGGAGCAGTAGCAAGCTACCAAGGCTCAGTGGAAGCACTAGGAGACATTTCCCGGTAAGAGAGGCTATCAGGGATAAACAACTAGATAGTCAGATCCCACATACCAAGCATTTCAATAACATACACACAATATGCTCGATATGTGCAAATACAACATGGCATCACAACATGACTCTACAACTCAAGTATTTTATTCAATAGGCTCCGAAGAGCGAGATATTACAAACATGGGTCTCTCGACCCATCATTCAGAGCATACAAGTCAAAGCACAAGCGGAAGCTTAACATGTCTGAGTACAGACATCTATAAATGAAAAAGGCTGAGAAGCCTGACTATCTACCAGATCCTGCCGAGGGCACAAGATCGTAGGTGAGGTAACAAGCTAAACGTCTAAGTCCACACAGAACAACTAGTGAGACTGAAGTCTCTCTGCAAAAACATAAAATAGGCAAACATGAGTACAAATGTACCCAGCAAGACTTACATCAGAACTAACTACATATGCATCATTATCAACACACTACTAGAAAAAGGGCTATAGATGGGATTGACACTAATGGCGCACCAGACAAGTGGTGCGCCATTAGTATATACTAATGGCGCACCACCTTCTGATACGCCATTAGTGTTGAAACTACTAATGGCGCACCTGGCCCAAGGTGCGCCATTAGTATCAAAAAAAAATTGAACTAGCGCGCCTGTCCAAACATACTAATGGCGCATCCCGAGGAAGTGCGCCATTACTAGTTGTAACTAGTAATGGCGCACCTGTCAGTAAGTGCGCCACTAATTTTGTTTTTTTATTATTTTTTTATTCCTTTTTTGCAAAACTACTAATGGCGCACTGTCCCACGGTGCACCATTACTAGTTTAAACTAGTAATGGCGCACCGTGGGACAGTGCGCCGTTTTTTTTGCAAAACTACTAATGGCGCACCGGGGGAGAGTGCGCCATTAGTTACCTAGATTACTAATGGCGCATTTATGGTTGGTGCGCCATTAGTAAGTGGGCAGCAACAAGATATTTTGGACAGCCTCTCCTCCCACACTCACTTTCTCCCCACTTCATTCTCTCCACCACCTCCTCCTTGTCTCGGGTGCCTCCTCTTTTTCACCTCATTTCCACCATAGATTCATTCAAATTAAGTGGTTAAATTACCTTGTTTTGATAGGCAAGTAAGGGGGGAAGCTATATTTATGTTGTTCTCCCTACAACAATGTGCACATGCACTTTTTATGGCCTAGCTAGATCTATGTATGTTCGTGGTGTTGCATATGTGTTTGTGTTTGGAGGTGTACCGGTATTTGAAATGCGATAGTTGCCAATATTTTTCCAGAATGTTGATTCATTTCCGTTTCGGCGAGAATTTTGGCATTAAGCATTCTTTTTGGTCCTATTTGTAAGGAAGGTCATGCCAAATTTTTTCTTGGTTCTAAAATATCGTTTTGCTCTACCCCGCAGGCGACCATGGTCCGCATGATGACCAAAGGCATCGTGAATAGGTTTTTGAGGTCCGCGAAGGCCGAGATGCTTCAAAAGAACGAGACGGAGATAAGATGTCCGTGTCGAAGATGCAAGCTGAAGAGCCTTATTGCGGACCCGGATTCCGGGCAGGTGCGGGACCACCTGCTCTTGCGTGGTTTCATGGATGGCTATCGGTGGCAAGGTGATGAAGATGACTACGAAGTCGTCCATGGGGGCCGGGCAAGAAATGAGGAAGGGCAGCAAGACAACCACCGCGGCTCGGGTGGGCGAGAAGACGAAGAATCCCCAGGAGATGATCACGACGGTGATGCTGTACACAGTCATCATGTAGAAGATGCAGGACATGATGATGATGCCGGTGGAGCAGACGACGCTAGACCATCCATGGGCTGGGTGCAGGACCCTCATATTCAAGAGCTGCTTCTCAAGCAGACGGATAATGCAAGAGCTGCCGCCCGAGAGAAAGCCAAGATGGATCAACTTGAGTTAGACGCGGTTACTCCATTGTATGAAGGATGCAGGCCCGAGGATACCCGCCTGAAAGTAACGCTCCTGGATCTGGAGATGAAGGTAAAACACAAAATGACCGACGCACGCTTCGACGAGAACATGTCATTCTGGCATGAACGTCTTCCAAAGGGGAACAAGTGCCCGACCAGTTTGGAGGAGGCGAAGAAAATCGTGTGTCCTCTGGATTTACCGCACGTGAAATACCATGTGTGCATGAATAATTGCATCATTTATCGGGACGAGCACGCGGAGTCTACCATATGTCCGGTGTGCGGCGTCACTCGATACAAGAAGAGGAAGAAAGCTCCTCGAAAAGTGGTGTGGTACTTTCCGATCACTCCTCGTCTGCAGCGGTATTTCGCGGTTCCTAAGGTAGCAAAGCTCCTGCGTTGGCACGCGGATAGGGAGGAGAAGAAGCGAGAAGATGACGCAAATGATCCGGAGATAGATAAAAAAGACAAGATGCTGAGTCACCCTAAGGATGCGAGCCAGTGGCAAGCGTTGAATTTTGAATACCCAGAATTTGGTAAGGATCCAAGGAACATCGTGCTGGGCGCGAGCACCGATGGAGTCAATCCGTTTGGCAGTCAGAGAAGCACACATAGCACCTGGCCTGTGTTTGTGTGGATGTACAACCTGCCCCCTTGGTTGTGCATGAAGAGGAAGTACATTCACATGAGTATGCTAATTGAAGGGCTGAAACAACCAGGGAACAACATCAATCTGTATCTGGGGCTGCTGAAGGAGGAGCTAGACGCGCTGTGGAAAACGCCAGCCAATATGTGGGACGCCGCAGAGAAAGAATATTTCCCTATGAGAGCCGCACTGCTCACGACGGTGCACGACTATCTCGGTTACGGATATCTCGCGGGGCAGGTAGTCCACGGATTTTCTGGATGCGTAAGGTGCATGGATGACACAACGTATCGCCAGCTAGATAGAGATCCCGGGTCTTCGAAAACCGTGTTCATGGGACATCGAAGGTGGCTTCGCGACGATGACCCATGGAGGAAACGCAAGGATCTGTTCGATGGTGAAACCGAACCCTGAAAACGCCCGTGTACGAGGAGCGGCGAGGAAATAGACAAGCTGTTGAAAAAATGGAAAGACAGCCCACTACCGAGAAAGAAGCAAAAGGCGCTAGAGCCGGGAAAGAAGCGAAAGGCGCCAGAGCCGCTGCTGAAGGTATGGAAAACGAGGTCTATTTTCTGGGACTTGCCGTACTGGAAGATCCACCGTGTGCCTCACAGCCTTGATGTCATGCATATCACGAAGAACGTGTGCGAGAGTCTGCTTGGTACCCTGCTCAACATGCCAGAGAGGACCAAAGATGGGCCGAAAGTAAGGGCAGACTTGAAATCAATGGGCATCAGGCAGGAGCTTCACGCTATATATGATGATGATGATGATGATGATGATGATGATGATGAGGCGAAGCAGGACACAGAAAGTCGTCGCAAAGGCAAAAAGGCCAAGAAGACCGGAAATGACTACCCTCCCGCGTGCTTCACTCTAAGTCAGGAGGAGATCGAGCAGTTTTTCACCTGCCTCCTAGGAGTAAAACTTCCTTATGGTTACGCGGGGAAGATAAGCAGATACCTAGACCCAGCGAAGCAGAAGTTCAGTGGGATGAAGTCTCACGACTGTCACGTGCTGATGACGCAGATACTTCCAGTTGCAATCTGTGGGATCATGGACGCGCACGTTCGTGAAACGCTATTTGGCCTATGCAACTTCTTCAACGTCATCTCTCGGAAGTCGATTGGCGTGAGGCAACTCATGAGGCTACAGGAAGAGATCGTGGTGATACTATGCGAGCTTGAGATGTACTTCCCGCCAGCATTCTTCGACGTTATGGTGCATCTGGTTGTCCATATCATGGAGGATATCATCCAACTCGGGACGATGTTCCTGCACAGCATGATGCCGTTCGAAAGGATGAAAGGTGTCATCAAAGGATACGTTCGGAACATGTCACGTCCAGAGGGAAGTATAGCCAGGGGCTTTCTGACCGAAGAGTACATCTCCTACTGCACGAATTATCTAGGCATCGAGAACCCCGTTGGTCTGCCCATCAACAGGCACCTCGGCAGGCTCGCTGGATGGGGTCACCGTGAGGGTCGCCGCGAAATGCATGTCGACTTCGAGGGTCGACTCGCCGACTTTGAAAGAGCAAACCTAGTCGCGCTACAACACATAGACGTGGTCGATCCTTGGGTGGTAGAGCACAAAACCTTTATTGAGAAGACGTACAATGACCGAGGCCAACAGAGGACGGACGGAGATATACTCAAAGAGCACAACTCATGTTTCACGCGTTGGTTCAAGCAGAAGCTTTTGTCGTACCCTTTACATGAGGATTCTTCCGCGGAAGAACAACTCATATTCGCCTTGTCACAGGGCGCCGAGCACAACCTGATGACCTATGAGCGTACGATATCAACGGCTACACATTCTACACCGAGGACAAGGACATGAAGAGCGATGGTTATCAGAACTCCGGGGTAACGATGGAATCCTACACCGGTAAGGACAAGGACAGATACTACGGAAGTATCAAGGAGATCTGGGAGCTGAGCTACGCTGGAGAGAAGGTGCCGATGTTCCGTGTCAGATGGGCCAAGAGCGTCCTAAAAGAAGACCGATATTTCACCACCATGGTTATACCCGAAGCCAAATCCAAGACCGCGGGCGCAAACGTCACCGCGAAAAATGAGCCATGGGTACTGGCTTCCCAAGTGGACCAATGCTTCTTCATTACCGACCTGCCAAAGCCCAGTCGTGTTGTCGTGAGGAGAGGCAAAAGGAAGATCATTGGAACGGATGGAGTAGCCAATGAGCAAGACATCGACAAGTACGGCGACCCGAGGATCGAACATGACGACGATGATGAAGTAGCAGCATACACCACAAGAAGAAGCAGGACCACCCTACCTAAAGGACGTCCGTTCCACAGAAGAACTCCATTTGCGAAAAAGAAGGGCAAGAAGAATGTGAACAGATAGCTAGCTAAGATCGATTGTATTTAAATCGTAGCCTTCATTTCTCGATTGTATTTCATGGGCACTTTTTGAACTATCATGAATATTTTTAAATTTCATGGACACTCGATCTCGATCCCCCTCCATCTCTCGATCGCTATCCCACCTCGCCAGATCCGGTCCCCCTCGCCGCCGAGCACCCCCCGGTCCACCGGCCGTCGCCGCCGACCGCCCGCACCCTCAATTCCCCTACTCAACTGCCGCCGCCGACCCCCCGCACCCCTCCCCTACTCAACCGCCGCCGCCGACCCCCCGCACCCCCCGCACCCTCCCCCGCTCCACCGGCATGCATTACTGTTTGATGATATTTTTTAAAAAATAATTACTGTCTTATAAAAAAAATATTACTGTTATGATTTAAACAAGTTTGAACATATTTAAACACAAATAAGTATCAAACAGCATTTTAAATGCATAAAAAATCATGGAGCCTGGGAATCGAACCCAGGACCTCCTCGTGTGAGAACTAGCTGCTGACCAGTCGAGCTAGTAGAGAAGACTTGATGTGTATCAGGTCAGGTGGTAGATAACCTGTTGGCTCGAGCAGAAGTAAAAAAAATACTAATGGCGCACCTGGGTGAGGTGCGCCATTAGCATGTATGTACTTATGGCGCACCGAGGGTTGGTGCGCCATTAGTATTGTGCCGCCCCTACTTCGTATCGATCCCCTCTCTCTCCCTCGCCCTCGCCCGTGATCCCCTTCCCCTCCCCTCTCCCGACGCCGCCGCCCCGCCGCCCTCGACGCCGCCCCGACACCAGCGCCGCCCTGTCCACACCACCGTCGCCAGCGCCGCCCCGACACCACTGTCGCCCCGCCGCCCTCGACGCCGCCCCGACACCA
>NC_041391.1:372940332-373015318 GCF_002162155.2 Triticum dicoccoides | reverse complement strand
GCCCTGCCGCCCTCGACGCCGCCCCGACACCAGCGCCGCCCCGTCCACACCACCATCGCCAGCGCCGCCCCGACACCACTATTGAGCGCACATAGGAGCCCAAATATCCACAGAGCGCACGGAGGAGATCGTCATCATCCATCCAGATCGGCTTCTTCTTCTTCAACTTCGCAGAATCATCGGTGGTCGTCTCTTCCTCTAGGTATGCGCCTCCTTATTATCCATTCCATGCTCCTACAGTCCTGCGACGGTGGGAGTAGTAGGGGAGTGGGAGGAGGTGGTGGGTGAGGAGCGAGGAGGAGCTCAACGGCGCGTCCTCTCTGAGATGGCACACCCTCGCCGACGCCGGTGAGGTAGGGCCGGCCGAATGGATGATGGGGGGAGGCGTCGGTCGAGCGAGAGAGCTGGGAGGCTACTTGCTGCTCTGCTTCTTGTTCTGGTTGTTGCCGCTGGCTGCTTGTTGCCGCTGCTTCTTGTTCTGGTTGCTGCTGCTTGCTGCTCTGCTTCTTATCCTATCCTAGTACTGCAATCTGTACTGAAACTATTGTGGTGTATGTTGTATTGTACCATATAGCCATTAGAAATATTTTGGTACAGCAGCCTCTCAAGTGATTTGACAGAGGAAAAAATTGATAGAAAATGAAAATTGTGAAGATCATCGACTGAAAACCTCTGATAAACTCTAAATTGTAGTTGCTTTATGCAAAATTCATGAGCCTAAGACATGCTCTCTTATGCAAAATTGCTGAATGCCCATGGGTACAATGTAGGTGTCACCGGAGCACCACCACCACCCGGACCTCGTCGCCTCCTCCCCTGCGTGGTGAGCACAAAGCAAACTGTTCTTTCACCATTTTCTTCAACATTTGTTAGTCAGATTTCCTCCCTGGCCATTTCAAACTATGATATACAAAATGAGTGTCAATCAGCAAGTTGTGAATTAAGAAAAGAATTATGTACTTATTTTGCTGCACTCCACTGTGCTTATAGTTGGACAAAGCACCTGGATAATTGGGCTTGGTCATCATCAGCAGCATCATGCATGCAATTTGTTTTAGTGTTTGTTTCATAACATATGTGGACCCATATATCAATGACCGATATTCTCTAATGCATAAACTTTGACCAATTTTGAGTAATTGCTTAGAGGGATGATCAAGTTGGCAGCAAATGTATGGTAGATTGGACATGAACTGTACTGGGGAGACTACAATAGAAGCACCACTTTGTGTGCAAACATAGAAAAAAAATCAACGACAGCCGTCAAATCTTGGGTGAATGTCTCTGATGGATCCTGTGTGAGCTGGTGGAGTGATTTGTTTTCTACATAAAGCTCTTTAGTCAGGCTGGTTTTCGTGAAATACACATGAAGCTTCACCAGCTCCTGTGGGTGTGGGATCCATGTGACATGTGACATTGCATCCATGTCCACCTGGGATAATGATTTTGCAGGTACCCCAAGAGGCCCTTGAGTTTGCCGGAATGTCGATTAACTTCCGTTCTGGCAAATTCGGGTACTCCATATGTCCTATTTTCAGCAAAGGTCATGCTGAAATTTTCCGTGAATTTTAGCATGACTTTGCTAAAAATAGGACATATGGGGTACTTGTGACTAATGCATGGGCCGGGGTATCTTAGTAGTTAATTAAGTAGGATCAAGTGCCCCGGCGTACTTGTGACTAATGCATGGCTTTTAGGGTGCCTCGGTGTCGATAAAAACCGAAATGATGAAAGCTTAGGCTTTTAGGGTGCCTCGGCGTCGAAAAACCCTCAATGATAAAAGCTTAGATTTTAGGATGCCTCGCTGTCGACAAACCCTAAATGATGAGACCATGATCTTGTTCCTTGACAATAACCAACTTTTTGACCAAACTTTGTTTCTATTTAGAGAGAAACATGGCCCACAACGATGAGGCCGGGGGTTCGGGCGGCAAGGCATTCTGGGAGCTGTCCCGAGAGATGGAGGAACAACCTCACTTGTATGAGGACGCCGCCTTCCCCACCGATCCTGAGACCACTGATGGTACCGCCGAGGATGACCCCACTGATGCCACCACTGGTGGTGCCGCCGAGGATGCCACCACTGATGATGGCGGCGCACGCACAGATGTCAGCCAACAGAAGAGGCAACGGAAGGACCGGCGCCCGACCGTGCTCCGACGGGAATCCAACGGCGCCCGAATGAATAGTCAAGTGGTACTCGCTTCAGCTCGGGTGCATTCTCCGGAGCACCGTCTCGATCAACACCGAGAACCTGAGGCATCCTGACCGAGGGAATTTGCGCAACCTTCTCTTCACGAAGTTGCACGAACGATACAAGTTCCCCACTGCTTTTGAAAACACAAGCCTCAAAGGGAATAAAGTGAACAATGCTGCCCTCACGAAGATGAGCAAGGCCTTGTCTACTTGGAAAAGCAATGTGAAGAGAATGATCGAGAAAGGTGAGAGTTATGAGAAGATCAAGGAGAAAAATCCTTCAATCACCGAAGATGACTACAACGACTTCAAGATCAATTGCTCGAGCACCGCAAACTCCCAATCAAGTCAGTGGGGGAAAGAAATGCGGGAGCTGAACTTAGGGGAACACAAACTCGGTCCCGGCGGTTACAGAGTGGCGGAGCCTATATGGGACAAGGAGGACGCGGAGCGTGCCGAGCAAGGCCTACCACCCCGCTTCGAGAAATACAGCGGTAACAAGCGACCAGGAACTTTGTCAGGGCCCGGTACAAGGAGGACCCGATAACAAAGGAGCTTACCACAGATCCGAAGACCAGGGCGCTTGAGCTTGTTCTGGTAAGGAGTACACCCCCGCGTAATTAGCTCCATATGGTTGCATTCTAATTAATGAAGCCCAATTTCTAAATGGTTGACATTCCTTCCGCAGGCGACTGAAAGCAGTAGCGCGGGGTCGACTACGAGCAACCCTTGGGACACCACTCTAAATAGGGCGTTGAATGTAATGAAGAACAAGTATAAGCTTAGTAAGCCGACGTCAGCTGGTCATGTGGCCGGCAAAGGCTTGTCCACAAAATGGGGGTCATACTATACCGCTGGTGTGCGGAAGGAGAAAAAGACCAGCTTGGAAAGCCAGGCGCGCGAGGTTCAAGAACTCAAGGCACAGGTGGCGCGGATTCCGGAGATTGTCCAAGAGCAAGTGGAACAACGACTCGGAGCGACGATCACCGCCATTGTGCCTACCTTGATCCAGGGGTTGAGTGCGTGGATTGCGGGCGGCCAACAGGGGCCGCCCCGATTCCTAGCTTCACGGCCAGCAACTCGCAGAATGCGATGGCGGGGCCATTGGTGTCTCCGGCGGAGGCGGCATTGGTGTCTCCGACACCGGCATGGGAGCTTAATGCACCCGGGTGTACGCCGGCCGGCACCTCTGCAGCAAGCGGCCCCTAATCCACGGTAACTAATTAAGCCTCTCTCGGCCGAGGACTTCATCTCCTTGCCTTTGACTGGGCATCCCTGACGCCCTACATGTTTTCGCAGGGCGCCGCCGACGTTCCGTGCACTCTCCTGCACTTCGTGGACAACGAGTTGGTCGATGTCGCCAAGGGCAAAATCGTTCAACCGAGCAACCCCTTGTTCCATGGTACCCAGATGCCACCCAACTTGTTTAGGGTTGAACTTGTTCGGGTGCTGCCAGGCTGCGACGAGTTGTTAACTCCAATTCGACCCGTCGGGGCCGACGATGATGACGTGATGACCCTCAGCGCCTGCCTGAGCTGGCCCCTGCTTTGGCCGAAGAGCCAGATTCGTTTGGGGGCGGGGGACACCACCCCAAAGACAACACCGTCAGTCGTGCCGGCGCCAAGTCGGCCCCATGGCAAGACCGCCGCAACGGTGCCGTACATTCCTATGCCACTGGATCCAAACATGCATAAGGCACAGGATCAGAACGACTACGATGACGATACATTTGGCAACGTCGATCAGTACTTTGCCGAACATGGGTACGATGGCGACTTCATGGGGGCTCCTTCTCAAGAACCCAACCCAACAAAAGACGTGCGCGATCTAGCTGGTACCGCAGAGAAGCCAAGTTACAACAGGCGTCGTCTGCCGTTCAGCTCTCAGGAGACGCCTCCAGCTGCCGACTTCACCGAGCCTCAGATAGGCGAGGTGCAAAATATTATCAGCCCAAACACACTCAAGAAGGCGGTCTGTGAGCAGAACTCGGTCCCATTACAGGAGAAGAAGAAGGCACACAAAAGAAATACTAACAAGGGTGCGAGCCAGCCGGCACCGAGTACGATCCGTGCTCAGGACGGGCCACCTTCACCTGAGGATATCTCGAGGAGGGTGCATGTGGCGGGTAGGGCGATGCTACCGACAAATATGCTCAATGCTGCAACCGGTGCTATGCGGAGTCTGCATGACAGTGTTCTTTCTTTGGAGAAGCGGCATCTCAGAGAGAAGGATGTGGCATACCCAGTTTTCGCGGCCAAGGTGCCAGAGGGCAAGGGCTTTGTGGATAACTCCATCGGGCGTACGATCGTCCTGCGGTTTGATGACATCCACGCTATGATGAACCTTCATCCGCTGCACTACACCTTCGTTCGGCTATTTTCGCTGAGTATGGAGATGCGGATCATTCGCGACAAGACCCCGGACATCGTGATAGTCTACCCCTTCTACATGCGTGCCAAGATCTTGGGCAGCGCTGGGGACCGGCAAGTCGCGAGTTCTTACCTCGAAGGCGTCATTCTGGCAAACCAAGATAAGGATAACTTCCTCGTGCCTTACTTTCCCGAGTAAGTCCCTCCCTCAACCGGCCCGTAACATATGAATTCTTAGATTTCGATCGTTTTTCTTTTAACATTCCGTGTTTTCTGCAGTGACACACATTGCACGCTCATCCTCCTAAGCGCCAAATATTCCATGGCCACGTATTTCGACCCGGACCGTCAGTCGAACGTAGACTACACAAATGTCAAGAAGGTTCTTGATGATGTGCTCCCCGGCTACGCCAAATCTGGAGGCACCTTCACCAGGCCTATTCGTAAGTACGGCAAGCACGTGTTCTCCCACAATACGACATTATGCTGCATCAAGCAGCCGCCTGGCGGTCAGAAGGGTGCCTACTACGCCATCCATCACATGCGGGCGATCGTACGGGACCATCATCAACTTCTGCTACCGAGTAAACTCAAAGATTGGGCAAAGAGTGTGTCGGCAATCCAGGACGCGGACCTCCGACAAGAATTCTTTCGCATCGAGTCGGAGTTTGTGGAAATCATCAATCAAGATGTCCTTCGTACCTCGGGGCAGTTCTACCTCAGAAATCAACCGTCCAACAGTCACATCGACACAATGCTACAAATGCAGGCTGACAACGCCCGTTCTTTCATGACTCCCACGATAGACGGCAGCTTCATCCACGCTTCGGTCCCTTGAGTCGAGTCGAAAGCAGTGATGCTGTGTCTAGTTCTGAAACATCGATTGGCTCATGTTGTAATTAAACTTTAATGAATTTGTAGTATGTCTCTTTGGTTTCGAGAGTCGTTCAACTTAGATGTAATCGATGCTATTAATGTCTTGCTTTTCTCTTCCGATCGTTCTGTTGCATACTTATATATTGCTTATGTATTGTCTGTGAATTGGTACTAACGTTTCGTTTGGCTAGTGCATAGCGATGCCGACGTATGTCGTGTACAAGGGTAAGGTTCCCGGAGTCTACGATGACTGGAAGGAGTGTCGGAGACAGGTTCACCGATTCAGCGGTAACAGTTACAAAGGGTACACCACTAGGGCCGAGGCCGAATCTAGATACGCCCGCTATCTAGCGGGAGAGGGGAGGGAGCGCTGGAGGAACCGGATGAAGACGAGTTTCATCGTGATGATGCTCATCGTGATGACCGCAACTCTCTTCTATGTGATGGTAGTTTAGATGATCGATATTGACTTGTAATGTGAAGATAAACTCGCTACTCGCGGTCTCGAGACTTGTAATATAATGTTCTATCTTTGTTCGGTCTTTTCAATCCAAAGACTAATATGATGAATTGTATTCGGAGACTAATATGATGAATTGTATTCAAAGACTAATCTTCTATTGTATTCGATGAATCTGTTGTTGATGTGTGCTGTCTATATTTTGTCAAATTATACATTTTGTAACCTGTGCAAAAAACAGAAAATAAAAAAAACCTAATATTCATACTAATGGCGCATCACATGACAGTGCGCCATTAGTATGACAAAGCATACTAATGGCGCATCACTGAACAATGCGCCATTAGTATGCCGAGGTTACTAATGGCGCATCTTGTTGTTGTGCGCCATTAGTATGCCAGAGCACCTGGGTATACATGGCCCCTGGGAGGCATACTAATGGCGCACTTGTGTATACACTAATGGCGCATTTGTGGTGCGCCATTAGTATATCAGATACTAATGGCGCACCAGGGGGTGCGCCATTAGTAAAATATACTAATGGCGTGGCACTAATGGCGCACCACTAATGCGCCATTAATGGCCAAATTAGGTGCGCCATTAGTAGGCCTTTTCCTAGTAGTGACAGAAGGGTGGTGGGGTTTAACTACAGCAAACCAGCTTTGACTCGGTGGCTATCCTGAACAACGACTGCAAGTAACTCTTTTGAGGTGGCGCACACGAGTCCACATATTCACCATATCAATACACCACTATGGATCCGCTCCCGTCTCCCTACGAGAACGCCATCCATAGCACTCACGCTTATCTTGCGCATTTTAGAGTATCCAATTTCACTTGTCTATGAACTATACAGGCAACCCAGAAGTCCTTTACCGCGGACACGGCTATTCGAATAGATGATGTTAACCCTGCAGGGGTGTACTACTTCACACACGCTCTCACCACTTATCGCCGTTTACACGACATGTACTCGGCAACCTTCAAGCGGAAGCCCACCGAGAGTGTCGGCCACGACCTGACTAACCACACAAGTCTCTCGTCCAGGTTTATCGCCTATTCGGGTTCCATCCGCAAGGAGATCCGACCGGGGTGTCACTCAGGGCCCCAAACGATGTGTGCAGGGTTCCCAAGCCCACCATCCGGGTGCCACTTGGTACACCGGGCCACTGTGCCTAGTCTGTCCCAAGCCCACCTATACCGGGTGCCACTTGGTAGACTACTAACACTATCTACGAACACCAGAAACTAGTTGCAACTCCTGGATAGAGATCAGGTTGATTAATAAGTCGAGAGGGGCACTTAAGCATTCCAATGTGTGGTAGTAACTGTTCATGGATCACAAACACAGAACTCAGTTCCTGAGGACAGCTGCAATGAGACAACCCACCATGTACTCCTACATGGCCTCTCACCTCTACCTTTACCAAATCGTATTCACACACTTAGCTCACACAGAGTAGGACATGTTCAGCACCATTCCAATTCATCCCTGATGAATCAGACCTAACACAACTCTAAGCAATAGCAGGCATGACAAACAAGCACGAATGAGTAGGCACATCAGGGCTCAAAGAACTCCTACTCATGCTAGTGGGTTTCATCTATTTACTGTGGCAATGACAGGTCATGCAAAGGAAAGGGGTTCAACTACCGCAGCATGTAACAGTTGAATCGTTGTTGTCCTAATGCAGTAAAAGAGAGCAGGAACGAGAGAGTGGGATTGTATCGGAATGAACAAGGGGGTTTTGCTTGCCTGGCACTTTTGAAGATAGTATAGTTCTTCATCAGTGTCATCGATCTCATCATTGGTATCACGTCTATCGAGAGGGGACAAATACCGGCAACACAGAAGGAAACACAATCAATGCAATGCACAATATGATGCATGATCATTACATGGCAAAATGAGTGTGTTGGGCTAATGCAACTACAAGTAGGGTGGTTTGAGTTCATTTGAATCAAGGATTCAAATGCAAACCCAAAATATGAACTCATATAAGTGCATTATCTTGTTTCATCTAAACAGCAAGGTTAGGTTCCTCTAACATGCATGAAACTAGTACAGATGGATAGATTGGATTTTTCTGATAATGTTTCATATATAATTTATTTCATTTGGAGTTACGGTTGAATTTCTATGATTTATACAAGTTTATACTATTTTCTGGAATTTCCTCGATTAGTAAAAACGCCAGAAAAGCTTTATGACATCAGCACTACGTCACGCTGACATCAGCAGGTCAACACGGTCAGCCACGGTCAAACCTGACGCGTGGGACCCATACGTCAGCTGCACAGTGGCTAAACCAATTAACTAAACCTAAACTAAAACTGCCCGAGTTTAACTAGCATGCCGGGCCCACTGTCAGTGACACGGGGTTGTGGTTAGTGCTAACCTAACCCGTGCCACGTTAGTGAACGGCGTTCAGCCACCGGTGACCACATCCTGCGGCGGTGGCTCGCCGGCGTTGCTCCAGACGGTGCTACAGAGCATCGTTTCGCTCGTGGTTTGCGGCTACGGCGAGCTGGGAGACTCACGCATCCAGCGGTGGCAACACCTCACGCCGGGGTTGACTAAATCGACGGCGGCGGCAACTCTTGCGGCGGCCGGAGTTCGGGAACACGCGGGCACGAGGCTGCAATGCACTAGGGGGCCGGCTAGCGGCTGCGTTGGCCTCCTGGGGGCACCATGAGCACGTTTGAGTGCACAGGCGTGGGTGGTTCACGCTCAGCCCACGACGGCGAGGAGGCATGGCGGCGACGAGCTTCGGTCATCTTTGAATCGGTGTCTACGGAGAGAGATAGACCACGGGGTAAGGGGGAAGGTGATCGGGAGCTTACAGGGAGGTCGTAGATTAGCTCAGTGGCCTCGGGGAGGCAGCGGAGACGGCGAATCGGACGGTGGCATCCGGTGGCCGTGGGCAGGGAACAAAGGTCGGGGAAGTTGCTGCAGGCCGCATCTGCTCGCGTGGCTCGACGGAGACGGCATAGAGGTCGACGGCGGAGCTTCTTTGCTCGTCGGAGAGACGTGTGGAGGCCGGTGGCTGCGCGAATGGAGGACGACGGCGACGGCAGCGGTTGGGCGCGAGAGAGAGAGATTCAGGGGAGAGGGTGAGGACGGGGGAAAGAGAGAGGGCCCGAGGGGTGCGTGGCGCTTGTAGGAGCCTCCAGCGGCAGCGGCAAGCAGGATCTGGCCGAGCGTGTGCGCGCGCACCGCGGCCACACGCCCTCCTGCCCACCGGCAGGAGGTCGAAGACAGTAGGAGAGAGGAAGAGGTGGGCTGGGCCTAGCTGGGCCGGTCCTGTTCCTCCACCAGGTAAGTGCACCAGGTGAGTTCTGTTCTTTTTAATTGGTCTATTTTCTATTTTTTGCAATTTGTTTTGATTTGATTTTATACCAAATCATTTTTATAAATTCTAAAAATTATAATGTGGCCTGGTAAAATATGTTCAAGTCCACTCACAATTTTTTAGAATTATTGGAGTTATATTTAACATATATCAAATATAAGGCCAATGCAAATAATTATTGGATTAACTCAAATGCCCAAAATAAATATTTCTGAGACTCCAAAAATATTGATTTGAATTTTATCTCTTGCCAATATTTTTAGAGAGCAAGAGGAACTTTTTCTTGGACTCATTTGATGAGATTTAAATGTTGATTAATTTTTGAACTGATTTTTGAGGGTTTCAACAAACCTCAATTCAAGTTTCAGAAATTTAAACATGATGCGTGGCTACTTATGCATAGTCAGGAAAGGGCTAAGCTAGGGCTGTGACATAGCAGGCTTGAAGGCCGCGGCCGCACTGGGGGTGAAGCGCCTCATCATCAAGGGTGACTCACAGCTCCTCGTCAACTTCTCCAACAAAGTATACAAGCACAAGGACGATCACATGGAGGCATATCTTGCAGAAGTGCGCAAGATGGAAAAGCAGTTTTTGGGGCATGGAGCTGCAGCATGTGCCTCGCGGCACCAATTAGGAGGCTGATGACATTGCCAAGAGGGCATTGAGGCGGACACCTCAGGAGCCTAGCATTTTTGAGGAACGACTCTTCAAACCCTCAACAGTGCCATCACTATCAAGCACAGCGCAACCTCAGGAGGAACTCCCACAATCGCCTGCCTTAGGAGCTCCGGCCTGTGGCCCGATCTCAGGAGCACGCTTGCTCCTGGCGCTGGAGCCTCAGGAAGGATGTTGGACTGTGGAGCTCAAGGATTACCTGATGCAAGGGACTCTACCAGAGAAAGAAGAGGACGCGGAGTGCGTGGCCCGGCAGGCCACGGCTTACTGCATCTGTCGGCGTTCTGGGAATGGGGGTCCCCAGACTTGCCTGCATGCGGCCTGTGGCGTGGCTCAAAGGAGGCCCAGCATAGCCCATCTTCATCAACGCAAGCTCAAGACCCTCACGAGGGGCCAAGCCTCGCGGGGCGGATGGCAAGGAGCTTCCTCAGGCACGGCCTTGTCAGGCTGGCTCATGAGGAGGCGGAGAGTTCAAGGCGGGGTACCTCACGAGGTGCCCATGACGCAAGCCATGACGACCAAGGGCGCCAGTTGGGCTCCAGCCTGCGCAGTGTCCTCCTTTCCTCTTTGGTGCAAAGGGAGCAAGCGCAGGCGAGAGCATCAAGCAAAGGCGTCCACTTCGGTGCAACAAGACCAAGACTAGCCCAACGGCAGGAAGGAAGTCATTGTGGAGCCCAAGCAGGCGTCACCATCAGAGCCTTTGACAGGTGAGGACCAACTTTAGTCAGGATAAGTGTACCCGCTGTTCCCCTTCAAAATGGCCAATTGTTGGCGCCCTTCCCGCTCAATAGTTGGGGAGAGGCCCAGGGCCTTTTCCTATAAATAGGACTAGCCACCCCCAGGGTAGGGCAATCTGGACCTGACCTAGCAATCGGGATCCTCGCCAAGAAACCAGTAGATAGCGCGATTGAAGTCCTCCCAGCAGTTCGTCGCACCAGCCAAGAACAGACCCTCGCGAGGCTATTCTGCCTTGTATTGTTCATCATCAAGCCCAAGAGGCAATCCACACACCACACACTGGAGTAGGGCATTACACCACAATGGTGGCCTGAACCAGTATAATCCTGTGTCTCTTGTGCTGTTCAGTTTGGTAGTTTAGGTCCTAGCGATTCGGCGAGGAGCGAGCCGGTAGAGGGTTGGATCTCCGTGCGCACCCCAGTGTTCGAACCTCAAGGGTCTGCCGGAACCCGAAATCCGACATTTGGCGCGCCAGGTAGGGGTGCGCCGGAATTTGCCTTCCGTCGTCTCGTTCTTCTCCGACCACCGCATCCATGTCTGACGCTCGTCGGGCTCGCACCGAGCGCCGAGCCGCCCTTGCTTCCCATGTCGCCCAGACGGCTCCCGTCGGCGGGCGCCCTCGTCGTTCCCCGTCACCTGCCGTCAACGCCGCCACCGGCCCGGCGGGGAACGAACAGCAAGCATCGTCCCAGCATCCATCCATGAGGCGGGACGGCCGCACTGCCACGCCCTCGCTCACCCCCGCTGGTTCTTCGTCACGCGCGCCCCATGCGGCCATAGAGGCCCGAGCTGCGCTCATCGTGGCAAACGAACTCCTGCGGTACCGTCCCATCGACGACGTCTACGAAGAATGGCTCGACCGAGTCGCCGAGCTTGTCCGCGCCGCCGGAGGCGCCCCCGCGCCGTCCTTCTCGATGCACCGCACCCCTCCCTGCGCGGGCAATGAAGCTCCTGGGGCGCCTCAGACGCCTCCTCCTCAAGAAGGCGCCCTGGCCCCAAGGCGCGCGGCCCCTGGGCGGAACCCGCTCCGTCAGGCACCAGCGCGGCAAGAGCAGAGCTGCCAAGAAGTCCCTCGCCCTCGAGAAGCTGCCCGAGCGCTCCCTGCTCCAGCACGTCAAGACCCTACGCTGCCCCCAGCCACGGCGCATGGGGACCCGCAGGACCAAGCTCTCCGTCGCGCAAGGCCCCCTGTGGCCACGGCGGGCTGCCGCGCCTTCACCTCCGAGCTACGCAGCGTCGTGTGGCCCGACAAGTTCAAGCCAGACCTGCCTCCTCGCTACAACGGCACGGTCGACCCTGCAGAGTTCCTCCAACTCTACGAGTTGAGCATCGAGGCTGCCAACGGACACGGAAAGGTCATGGCGAACTTGTTTCCCATGGCGCTCAAGGACGGAGCCCGCACCTGGCTCCTGAATCTGGCCCCAGGCATGATCTCCTCCTGGGACGAGATGCGCACTCGCTTCATCGCCAACTTCCAGGGTACTCGCGACCGGCCACCCGCCGTGACTGACATGCGCTGTATAAAGCAACAACCAGGGGAAACCCTGCAGAAGTACATCCAGCGCTTCAACAATGCACGCCTCAAGATCACCAGGGTGACAGAGGTGGCCATCATCTCAGCCTTCTCCGACGATGTGCGTGACGTCAAGATGAAGGAGGAGCTGGCGATGCATGAAGACCTGTGCACCTCCTTGGAGCAGTTCAACTTGGCGACCAAGTGCGCCAGGGCTGAGGAGGGGCGCCTCTCCCTCCTCGAGCTGCCTGCCGCGGACCCCGAAGAGAAGAAGCCCAAGGCCAAGGACATGAAGCGCAAGGGAATTGTTGTACTCGCGGCCGAGCCAGACACCAAGCGGGGCAGAGATCAGCCCGAATCCTCCAAGGGCAGTCGGTACTGCGTGTACCACGACCTCCACACCCACAACACCAATGAATGCCAAGAGCTCCGGGCTGTGCGTGAAGGAAGGGTCGGCAGACGTCCCGACCGTAGCGACCGGCGCTACGACAGAGGAGGAGGAAGGAATGCAGGACGTTGGGAAGACCGTGGCCCGCGCCAAGGGTGGCGTGACCAACCTCGCGAGGATCGCTGGCAGGACCCGCCTCGCGATGCAGGCTGGAGGGATCAGCCTCACGAGGATCGCCCGCAAGGGAACGTAGGCCTCCCTCCGCTGCTGCCGCAGCCAAGGAGAAATGAAGACCGTCCTCGGGACGAGGGGGCTGGGGGCTTCCAGGAACCATGCGCAATCGCCTGCATCCTGGGCGGAGCTCAAGCTCCAGCCTCTCAGTGCATCTTCAAGCAGTTCGCCCGCAAAGTGAATGCAGTCCTCCCCAAGCTCGAGGCCACGCGCCCTCTCAGGTGGTCGGCATGCGCCATAACGTTCAGCTCAGCAGATCAGCTCAAGTGCGCGGCCATAGCCGAGGTCCTCCCGATGCTTTGTTCCCCAATCATCAGCAATGTGCTAGTCACCAAGACCCTCATCGACGGCGGGGCAGGGCTCAACGTCCTGTCCGTGGAAACGTTCAACAATCTTCAAGTGCCCTACAGTCAGCTTCAGCCAACCATGCCCTTCTCCGAAGTCACCGACGGCTCCACGGTCCCGATGGGGCAGGTCCGCCTTCTTGTCACCTTCGGGGCATGCGACAACTACCGCACCGAGCTCATCGACTTCGACGCCGCCCACATTCACCTGTCGTACAACGCCATCCTCGGATACCCGGCACTGGCCAAGTTCATGGCCGTAACCCACCACGGCTACAACGTCCTCAAGATGTCAGGAAGCGGCGGGGTCATCACGGTGCCCTGCGAGGAGAGAGACGCGGTGTGCTCCCTGGAGCGAGCCTTTCAGGCCGCATCGCTGGAAGACCCAGACCGCGGCAGCAGGAGGCCTTCCGAGGCTGCCCCCAAGAAGAAGAAGACATCATCCGGCCCGGCCCCTCAGGAGGCAGGCCCCTCAGGGCCCGCGCCTGCTCAGGGGGAGCCTCCTTCCATCGCATAGGGAAGCGCGCCCGCCGCTGATGAGGACATCGATACAATTGTTACACCCACAGCCCCTGCTGCTATACATACTGGACCAATTACTAGAGCTCGCGCACGCCAACTAAATTACCAGGTACTTTCGTTTCTTGGTAATGATTCTAATGTTCATGAGAATATGATGCTGCCTAAATTGGATACATTTGTTTTGCTTACAAATGAAGGGCCTAGCTTGGAGAAGGATGAACATTGGAGCAAGAACAAGCATGGAGATGATGGCATGCGCAAGGGAAACAAGAACGGAGTTACAAGTGATGATTTCAGGACTTTGAAGCCACCATAATGGGTGCATGAAGCCTTGGACGAAATATACAAGATGCCACTTCATAAATTTTGTCCCGAGGCTATTCTAGGTGCTGCGTCACCTTATTATTGGGCCAGGCCCATGTAATTTCGAAATAAATAAGTATAGCTATTTTTAGAGTCCGTATGTGTGGGGAAACAAGAGATAGGGTTGATTTCGGACCCCTCCACCAAGGGCCACGAAATTCCCCCCTCTTCCTCCATATATACAGCCCTTAGGGCATCGTTTAGACTTTGGGTTTTGTTTAGATTAAAGTTCGCCACGGCTGCAACTTCGCGTACTTCGTATGTGTTCAACGACCAGACAAAGGCGTCACAGAACCCCACCTTGATCAATAAAGCTTTCATCTTATATTCGCAATATCCAGATTGCAATCTCAGTTTCTTGCTTGTTCTTCGTTTGCTCGCAGGAAACAAACCCTCGTGGTCAGGTTGATCGTGCTCCGGCGTGGTCAATAACCTCTCGGAGTTGGTTTAGCGATTGCTAAGGCGCGACGTCCTCGCACATTCGTAGTCGGATCGTCAAAGTTGACTTCCACCAAAGCGAAATCCATCATCTCATCGAAAGACGGGACACCTCCGCCTCTATCAAGTGGTATCAGATTTCCAGGTTGCTCGGTGAGATTTTACAGTTTTTCGTAGTTTAGATCGAGTCTTTTCTTCATACCTATAGTCCACGAAAAAGCCACAAAAAAATTAGGGTTAGTTCATCATATCCGAACCAGTCTGAGCCATTGCATAATCTTTTTAGGGTTTTGCTTTGTTGAATTTGTGGTTGCATCGTCGTGTCTAGTTGCTGGTCTTAGAGTCTAGTCTTTTAGAGTTTCGAGTTCTGGTCATAAGTTGCGACGCCGCCGCCGCACCATCATCATCGCCCCTGCCATCTACCACCACCGCTTATCCGCCACCGCTTCGAATCCGTATCCATATACCACCACCGCTGTCGTATACCACCACCGCTGCCATCTACCACCATATATCCACCACCAATCCGAGTTCTTGTCATATTAGGTTTGTTTTCGAGATCCATCTAGATTCCGATTCGTGTTTCCTTGCAGGAGTAGGTTTCGGAAAAAAAAACCACCCTCCGTTTAGGCCCAAAATTTTCCGAAAACGCACTTGTCGAAAATTTTCTGGCTATCCTATTTTTAGGTGTTTCTAAGCGTATTGAGACAGTCGCCGTTATAGAAAGTTTTTTTTGACTCGTTTCCAGTTTTTGTGTCCGAGCAGTCGAAAAAAAAAATTGGTCAAAAAAATTTCGTGCCCATCCTGTCAGTTTGACCTGGGAAGAGTTTTGAGACACTCGCCATTATAGTGATTTTTCGCAAAAAAAAGCAGCACAAAAAAAAGCAGCGCAAAAAAAAGAGCGAAAAAAAATCCAGAGTGTGCTTTTCCCTTGTTTACGTGCAGCGCCGTGATTTTGTTAGTGTTCTAGGCTCGCGTCTCTAGTACAGTCTAGCCTAGGACCAGCACAGTACCGTCGTTGAGCGTTTATTCAACTTTGCATCTCTGAATTGATTATTGTTGATCCTTTTTTGCTACCATATTATAAGCCTTCCCAGCTCCACATACATCTACGTCGTGCGTTTGACTCTTCCTGGTAATCGCTCTATCCAAGCTTTGAGAGTTTTGACTACAACGGTTGCCGATCACCACCTGCTGCTGGGTAAGAACTGGTAAGAATTTGAGATTTTCTTGACGGGTTTGTGATACACCACCACCAATTCTTAGTAGTCTGTAGGATCATATTCTTGTGTGTTTCTATTTGCTGCTAACCATGGTAGGATCACAAGCCGATGAGACTGATTGGGAGAACCTGACGAACAAACAGCTACATGATAAATTTCAGCAAATGATGAGTGGACAGGTGCAAGATGTGCTAAACAGATTTGACGAGGCCATGGAGAAGATAGATGGCATTGAGAAGACGTTCGAAACAAAGCTTGATAGCAAGTTTAATGAATTGCTTGCACATTTTCCACCACCACCGCCGGCTGCACCTATCGCACCTCTGCAACAACAACAACAACGCCTCCTTCCGAATTAGTATGGACAAGCGAAGCGTGTTCCTATTGAGGATGGCCAAACTTCTGGTGCTGCTGTTCCTATTGTTGATGCTTCCTTGGCTCGTGCTACTTCTGCTGCTGGTACCCAGGAGGATGATGAGTATGCAGGCGATTATGAGGATGAGGTTGATCAAAATTCGAACTACGTGCACCCACCAGCACCACCACCAGCAGGTCAACCTCAGGTATATATTCGTAATGGTAGGCCTGCACCACCACCTCAGGTACGAGATGATGTCCATATTCCTAAACTGAAATTGAATATTCCACCATTTGAGCGTAGATATGTTCCTGATATATATCTTACTTGGGAGTTAGAAACTGGATAACGTTTTACATGTTTACAATATCCCGAGGAGAGACGGGTTGCTGCTGCTGTTTGTGCTTTCACTAGTTTTGCATGTGTCTGGTGGTCTGAACATTGTAGATTATATCCTATTCCAACTACTTGGGCTGCTTTGAAAACTGCTATGCGTACGCGTTGGGTTCCACCATATTATCAATGTGAATTGCTTCAAAAATTGCAGCGTTTAAGACAAGGGAAAAATTCTGTAGAAGAATATTATCAGGAATTACAAACTGGCATGATTCGATATGGTATTGTTGAGGAGAATGAAGCTATGCTTACACGTTTTCTGGGTGGATTAAATAGAGAGATTCAGACCATTCTAGACTATAAGGAGTATACTAATAACACTCGTTTATTCCATCTTGCTTGTAAAGCTGAACGTGAAGTGCAGGATCGACAAGCATTGGCGCGAACTAACTTTTCTGTAGGCCGACCTTCATCATGGACACCGCGTGCATCTTCTACTTCAACTGCACCAGCACCTCAATCAGGTGCCTCCTCCAGCCGTGATACAAGAAAACAGGCACAACCACCATTATCTTCCAAGAGCGCACATGCCGGGCCTGCACAGAGTTCTTCTTCTTCCATGGCATCAACAGGGCACACAAGTGATATTATTTGTCGTTGTTGTAAAGGATGAGGTCATTATGCGAGAGAATGCAAATCTCCGCATGTGATGATTGCTACCGAGGGTGGTGGATATGAGTCCGCTAGTGACTATGATGAGGAGACTTTGGCTCTTATTACACGTGAAGAACATGGTCGAGATGATTCTGATCATGAGACGCAATACATGGCTCCTGAAGACGCTGACAGGTATGAATGTTTAGTTGCTCAATGTGTTTTGAGTGTGCAGGTCACACAAGCTGAGCAAAATCAGAGGCACAATTTGTTCCATACCAAGCGAGTTGTGAAGGAACGTTCTGTGCGCGTCATAATAGACGGAGGGAGATGCAACAACTTGGCTAGCATGGAGATGGTGGAGAAGCTTTCTCTCACCACAAGACCACATCCACATCCTTACTACATCCAATGGTTCAACAACAGCGGCAAGGTTAAGGTAACACGTACTGTTCGTGTGCATTTTAGTATCTCTACATATGCTGATTATGTTGATTGTGATGTGGTACCTATGCAAGCATGTTCCTTATTACTTGGTAGACCATGGCAATTTGATAAAAATTCTGTACACCATGGTAGAAACAATCACTATACTCTTGTTCATAAGGATAAAAATATTACTTTGCTTCCTATGACTCCTGATTCCATTTTGAAAGATGATATTAATAGAGCTAATAAAGCAAAACAGGAGAAGAATAAGTGTGAAAATCAGATTGTGGCAAAAGAATTTGAGCAACAAATGAAGCCTAATAATAAACCATCTAGTGTTGCTTCTAAAATTAAATTGAAAAGTGCATGTTTATTTGCCACCAAATCTGATATTGATGAGCTAGATTTCAGCAAATCTGTTTGCTATGCTTTTGTGTGCAAAGAGGCATTATTTTCTTTCGAGGACGTGCCTTCCTCTTTGCCTCCTACTGTCACTAACATTTTGCAGGAGTTCGCTGACGTCTTTCCACAAGACCTGCCACCGGGATTACCGCCTATTCGAGGGATTGAGCATCAGATTGACTTAATTCCCGGTGCTTCACTGCCAAACCGTCCACCATACCATACCAATCCAGAGGAGACGAAGGAGATTATGCGTCAAGTACAAGAGCTTCTCGACAAAGGTTATATACGCTAATCCCTTAGTCCTTGTGCTGTTCCTATTATTCTAGTGCCGAAAAAGGATGGTACATCACGTATGTGTGTTGATTGTAGAGGCATTAATAATATTACTATTCGTTATCGTCATCCTATTCCTAGGCTAGATGATATGCTTGATGAATTGAGTGGATCTACAATATTCTTCAAAGTTGATTTGCGTAGTGGATACCATCAAATTCGTATGAAATTGGGAGATGAATGGAAAACAGCATTTAAAACTAAGTTTGGATTATATGAGTGGTTAGTCATGCCTTTTGGGTTAACTAATGCACCTAGTACTTTCATGAGATTAATGAACGAAGTTTTACGTGCTTTCATTGGACGATTTGTGGTAGTTTACTTTGATGACATATTGATTTATAGCAGATCTTTGGAAGAACATTTGGAACATTTACGTGCTATTTTTTTTTTGCTCTACGTGATGCATGTTTGTTTGGTAACCTTGGGAAGTGCACCTTTTGCACCGACCGAGTATCTTTTCTTGGCTATGTTGTTACTCCACAGGGAATTGAAGTTGATAAAGCCAAGATTGAAGCTATTGAGAGTTGGCCGCAGCCCAAAACGGTCACACAAGTGAGGAGTTTTCTTGGCCTCGCTGGATTCTATAGGCGTTTTGTGAGAGATTTCAGCACCATTGCTGCACCTCTCAATGAGCTTACAAAGAAAGATGTGCCTTTTCTTTGGGGTACCGCACAGGAAGAAGCCTTCATGGTATTGAAAGATAAGTTGACACATGCTCCTTTACTCCAACTTCCTAATTTTAATAAGACTTTTGAGCTTGAATGTGATGCTAGTGGAATTGCATTAGGAGGTGTGTTATTACAAGATGGCAAACCTGTTGCATACTTTTCTGAAAAATATAGTGGGCCTACTCTGAATTATTCTACTTATGATAAAGAATTATATGCTCTTGTTCGGACTTTAGAAACATGGCAACATTATTTATGGCCCAAAGAATTTGTTATACATTCTGATCATGAATCTTTGAAACATATTAAAAGTCAAGCTAAACTGAATCGTAGACATGCTAAATGGGTTGAATTCATTGAGACTTTCCCTTATGTCATTAAACACAAGAATGGAAAAGAAAATGTTATTGCTGATGCATTGTCTCGTCGCTATACTATGCTTTCACAACTTGACTTCAAAGTATTTGGTTTGGAGACCATCAAAGATCAATATGTGCATGATGCTGATTTTAAAGATGTAATGCAGAATTGTAAAGAAGGAAGAATGTGGAAGAAGTTTGTCGTTAACGATGGATTTGTGTTTCGTGCTAACAAGCTATGCATTCCAGCTAGCTCTGTTCGTCTTTTGTTATTGCAGGAGGCGCATGGAGGAGGACTAATGGGACACTTTGGCGTGAAGAAGACGGAGGACGTACTTGCTACACATTTCTTTTGGCCAAAGATGAGATGGGATGTTGAGCATTTTATTGCTCGCTGCACTACATGTCAAAAAGCTAAGTCACGACTCAATCCTCATGGTTTATATATGCCTTTGCCTATACCTAGTGTTCCTTGGGAGGATATATCTATGGACTTTGTTTTAGGTTTACCTCGAACAAAGAAGGGGAGGGATAGCATATTTGTTGTCGTGGATAGATTCTCAAAAATGGCACACTTTATACCATGTCATAAAAGCGATGATGTTGTTAATGTTGCTGATTTGTTCTTTCGTGAAATTATTCGCTTGCATGGTGTGCCAAATACTATTGTTTCAGATCGTGATACTAAATTTCTTAGCCACTTTTGGAGATGTTTATGGGCTAAGTTGGGGACTAAACTCCTTTTTAGTACTACTTGTCACCCCCAAACTGATGGACAAACTGAAGTAGTCAATAGAACATTGTCTACTATGCTTAGGGCTATTTTGAAGAATAATAAGAAAATGTGGGAGGAATGCTTGCCTCATATTGGATTTGCTTATAATCGTTCATTGCATTCTACTACTAAGATGTGCCCTTTTGAAGTTGTGTATGGTTTCCTACCTCGTGCACCTATTGATTTGTTGCCTCTTCCATCTTCGGAGAAGGTTAATTTTGATGCTAAACAACGTGCTGAATTGATTTACAAAATGCATGAGTTAACTAAGGAAAACATTGAGCGTATGAGTGCTAAATATAAACTTGCTGGAGATAAGGGTAGAAAACATGTTGTGTTTGCACCTGGAGATCTTGTTTGGTTACATTTGCGTAAGGATAGATTTCCTGATTTGCGCAAATCACAGCTAATGCCACGTGCTGATGGTCCCTTTAAGGTGTTGGAGTAAATAAATGATAATGCATATAAACTTGAGCTGCCTGCAGATTTTGGGGTTAGTCCCACTTTTAATATTGCAGATTTGAAGCCTTATTTGGGTGAGGAAGATGAACTTCCGTCGAGGACGACTTCATTTCAAGAAGGGGAGGATGATGAGGACATCGATACAATTGTTACACCCACAGCCCCTGCTGCTATACATACTGGACCAATTACTAGAGCTCGCGCACGCCAACTAAATTACCAGGTACTTTCGTTTCTTGGTAATGATTCTAATGTTCATGAGAATATGATGCTGCCTAAAATGGATACATTTGTTTTGCTTACAAATGAAGGGCCTAGCTTGGAGAAGCATGAACATTGGAGCAAGAACAAGCACGGAGATGATGGCATGCACAAGGGAAAGAAGAACGGAGTTACAAGTGATGATTTCAGGACTTTAAAGCCACCATAATGGGTGCATGAAGCCTTGGACGAAATATACAAGATGCCACTTCATAAATTTCGTCCCGAGGCTATTCTAGGTGCTGCATCACCTTATTATTGGGTCAGGCCCATGTAATTTCGAAATAAATAAGTATAGGCTATTTTTAGAGTCTGTATGTGTGGGGAAACAAGAGATAGGGTTGATTTCGAACACCTCCACCAAGGGCCACAAAATCCCCCCCCCCCTCTTCCTCCATATATACAGCCCTTAGGGCATCGTTTAGACTTTGGGTTTTGTTTAGATTAAAGTTCGCCATAGCTGCAACTTCGCGTACTTCGTTTGTGTTCAACGACCAGACAAAGGCGTCATAGAACCCCACCTTGATCAATAAAGCTTTCATCTTATATTCGCAATATCCAGATTGCAATCTCAGTTTCTTGCTTGTTCTTCGTTTGCTTGCAGGAAACAGACCCTCGTGGTCAGGTTGATCGTGCTCCGGCGTGGTCAATAACCTCTCGGAGTTGGTTTAGCGATTGCTAAGGCGCGACGTCCTCGCACGTTCATAGTCGGATCGTCAAAGTCGACTTCCACCAAAGCGAAATCCATCATCTCATCGAAAGATGGGACACCTCCGCCTCTATCAGGCGCCCTCCTTAGGCAGGGCTCGGGGGCTCTCCCCTGGAGGGCCGCCGACCTCGCCAAGGTTAGGAGGGAGGCGCTTGGGCACCACGTGGAGGCGTGCTTCGAAGCACGTTTCCCTCAAGAAGGAGCAAGGCAAGGAGGGCCGAACCATCAGGAGTCTGTCAGTAAGGCCATTCGGGAGTTACAGGAGTCAAGGGTCATGAGAGGCAGCTGCCGCCTATCCTCCGTGGCCCCCCTTCCAGGCGAGGATGGTGGGCTGCGCGTCTGCATCGACATACCGGGGCTCAACCGAGCCGCATCTCAAGAGTGCCTCTGGCCCTCGCGAGTGGGACGTTGCGAGGGTCCGCCCCACAGCTACGTCTGCATGCCTTACAGCTTGCCGAACGCGGGTGTTGCGCACCAGCGTCTCATGAGGGCCATCTTGGAGGCTCAAGAGGTCAGGCGTGCCACAGCCCTAGCGGAGATGGAGATGGCCCGCGAGGAGCCGCCAGCGCCTCCGGAGCCTCCTGAGGCCCCTGGGCCTGGGGGCTCGTGAGGATCGGCTCCCGCAGCCCACCGGGTCAGCTACACCAACACCCCTTCGTCCCCAACATCATCAGGTGACATATTTTAAGTTCAATTTCTGGCTGGGAGCGCCCTCAGGGCCGCATTATTCCCAGGGCGTGTGGGTCCGTCCCTGCGGCATGTATCCCTTTTATTTCATGTCCGTAGCTTACCTTATTGGGGGTGCCCCTCGGGCTGCATCATCCACAAGCCGCTCGGGCCTGTCTCAGCGGCATGTATCCTTCTTGCGTGTATCTTAGGTCTATGCTTTCGATCCACCATGCTTGTTATTTGGTGCCCTTTTTCTCCTGGGTGTCGGAATCTTGGGCGTTAAAGGGGGGAATGCCTGAGCATCGCGACTCAGGGCTCCTACCGGCTCTCCGACCCTCACCCTCTGGTCTTGTCCATGGCATCGCGACCTGGCATGCCAGCGACAGCTGAGACCAGCCCGAGAGCCGGGACCCGAGGACGTAGAGTTTCGACATCTAACCCAGCTTGCGCGTTAAAGGGGGGGTGCCTGAGCATCGCGACTCAGGGCTCCTACCGGCTCTCCGGCCCTCACCCTCTGGTCTTGTCCATGGCATCGCGACCTGGCATGCCAGCAACGGCTGAGACCAGCCCGAGAGCCGGGACCCGAGGACGTAGAGTTTCGACATCTAACCCAGCTTGCGCGTTAAAGGGGGGTGCCTGAGCATCGCGACTCAGGGCTCCTACCAGCTCTCCGGCCCTCGCCCTTTGGTCTTGTCCATGGCATCGCGACCTGGCATGCCAGCAACGGCTGAGACCAGCTCGAGAGCCGGGACCCGAAGACGTAGAGCACCGGCATCTAGCCAAATTTGCAGGAACACACTCGAAGATAAGGCCCGGAGCCAGGCGCAACCCGCCTTGAGGTAGGGCCCCGTGAGTCCCGCGCTGGCTCACGGGTGCCCAGATACACCTCGCCAAGCCCTACCGTGCCAGCCACGTGTCAGGGTGGGGCTGTATACGCCCCGGGGGCTCCTCCCGGAGGGGAGCCCCCTCCCACGTACCAGTGGAAGCACCATGCTCCGTGCTGGCTGATGACACTGCCGAGGAGCGGCTATGCCCGTACGCATACGGAAGCGCTATGCTCCGCGCTGGTGATAAACAACTGAGGGTGGCCTCCGGGCTGCATCAACCTTAGGGAGCCCGGAGCTCAGTGTCTGGCCTTGTCGCAACGCCTCCCCTCGGGAGTGCCGCATGAAGGGGCTGGGCACGGGAGCTACGCCTGGGTCACGCCTAGATGCACGCTACCTGGCCAGGCCCCCCGGGCCTGGTTCATCGCACGTCCCTCCCCGAGCGGAGCCAAGGTACGAAGGTTGTTTGAGCGTCAAGGGGGACTCCTGAGCATCGCGACTCAGGAGCCTAACTGGTCCCGTAGCCCCTCACTCCTTAGTTCCGAAAGGCTAACAGCGGTTGAGGTATGCGTGGGGCCGGGCTCTGCAGACGTAGAACGGCAGATCCACCCGCATCTCACCTCCCTACTTGTTGTTCGAGTGCCAAGGGGGACTCCTGAGCATCGCGACTCAGGAGCCTAACTTGTCACGTAGCCCCTCACTCCTTGGTCCCGTCCTGGTTTCCGGTCGGGGCCAATGGCGGCTGAGGTATGCGCGGGGCCGGGCTTTGCCGGCATAGAACGTAAGCAAGTAGGAAGGAATAATGCAAATTTCAGGGAATTCAAAAGCAAATATTACAGTCCATGCTGTTATCACATCATCAAACATAAGTTTTAACGCCTCCCCGAGGCATGGTACATGCGCAGGAACTAAAAGAAGGACGGGAGCCACGACGGAGTCACTTGCCGGCAGGGGAGCTGCGCGGAGCAGGTTCGCCTTGTGGAGCAGCAGGGCTAGCAGCGCTCTGCTTCGGCTTGGTACTGAAGGCCCGGAACTTCCTCAGCAGAGCCTCCGCACGACCCTTCACGGCCTCAGCAGCGGCAGCCGCACGCTCGCCGCTCACTGGCTCCAGCAGGCTGTCGAGGTCGATGTTGGGGTCACGAAGATAGATGTGGGTGAAGACCCGCGTCAGCACTGCAGAAGACAATATGCATGCCTCGGCCTCAGCCGTAGGGCCAAGGCCAAGGGTGACGTCTTGTAGGGCGCGAACCAGGAAGGGAAGCAGCTTGGCGGGGCCATCCTCCTCGCCGGCCAGCGGGCTCTCAACGCCGCTATCATAAAGTGTCTTCAGCGAAGTGCGAGCCTTCTCCTCCATATCCGCGAAAGCCACGCGATCCTCGGCGAGAACCCGGGCCTTGCCGTCCAGCTCAACCCTCCTCGCCTCCAGCTCTTGCTCCAGCGCGCCTAGGCGGCCACGGCGCCTCTTGAGCTTGGCCTCCAGGTCCTTGACGGCCGCCTCGTGAGCCTTCATGCTTTCCTCCTGCTCTTGGCGAAGGCGGGCCTCTTCGGCAAGCTGGTTCTGTAGGCCCTTCATCTCGCTCTCCAGCGTCTCACAGCGACCTCAGATGCTAGCTGCCTCCCCAAGGGCAGCATCGCGGGCAACCTTCGCCTCAAGGACGGCCTGCTTCTCGTCGTCGCAAGCTGTCGAGGCCTGGACCAGCGCTGCCCGTATCGAAGCATCGGAGCGAATCTAGCCAGAAGCCAGCTCCAAGCGCCCGGCCACTAGACGAGGGTCGGCGCCCAGAAGATCCTGCCGCAGACGGTCCAGTCCAGCAACGGCGCGATCCAGAACAGTATTCGGGGAAGCAGCAGTCGGTGGAGGAGGAGGAGAAGACGGCAGCGTGACCACAGTATCCTGAGGCAGAACTAGCTGCGCCACGACGCCGGTGGAGGCAGCATCAAGCAAGGGCACCTCGGGAGTCACCTGGGTCAAGGGGGCTAAGCTCGCCCCAGCAAGCTCAGCCTGGCCTTGCGAGGATGCCCGGGCAGGGGAGGCCTGCGCGTCACACTCATCTTCTTTCTCGGGTAGAGACACTGTCACGGATGGGGCCTCGGGAGCTCCCTTCGACTTCTTTGCCGTGGGCGCCAGCCTGGCCAGAAGATACGAGCATCAAGTCTCGGCAACAAAACAATAATCAAGACAAGAATCGAGCACTTACAGGTCGTCGCAGGTGGGCTCAAGCAGTCTCCGGCCGTACTTAAAGCCCGAGAGCCGGCCGCAAGGGTCAGCTTCAAGGGGCTCGGGGGCAGGAGGCGCGCCTGTGGATCGCCTCGGGGCCGGGGCAGACCCGCGGGGGATCAGCCTAGTCCGGTCCTTCTTCAGGATCGGAGGCAGGCTCTCGCAGCCCTGCTCATCCTCATCCTCGTCGTCATCACTCTAGGGGAGGAGGAGAGTACGGGACCTGCGCAGAAGGGGAGGAGCCCTTGACTCCGCCTCTCAGTCAACCCCCTCTTCCCGCTCCCCTTCTTCCTTCTCTTTGCTGGAGTCGTCGGAGGACACGTCCACCAGGTCCTCTGGAGCCTCCGCAGGCATGGGCCCGTCCCCGTTGAAGACGGGCATGGACCCCACTACCTGCTCCCAATCCTCGCGAAGGAACAGGGGCATAGGGGCGCCCTCCAGCCTCGCCACGTCGCCCCTAACCAAGGACTGGAGGACCGCAGCCAGATCCTCGTCGGCCAAGACCACGGGGCTCGGGTGAGGCCTCCACATCGGAAGCGAGTACTGATGGAGCGGAGCCAGCTGATGCTCCAGGAACTCCCTCAGCAGTGATGCACCGGTCAGCTTCGCCGCCGCCACGCTGGCCGGCCTCAGATCTGCGTCCATCTTCTCCAACACTAGCTTCGCGCGTGGATCCAGAAGCTCCACTCGGGACCAGTTGTCGGAGCTCGTGGGGTGCTCCGTGGGCAGGATCAGCCGAGGATGGATGCGCCTAGCATCCACCAAGACCCACTTGCTCCTGAAGCCCTCAATCCTCTTCCCAGGGTTCGAAATGGTGATGGAGCCGCCGTACGCGACGAAGCTCGCGCACGCGGAGGCGGAACCACGGGAGGTCCGAAGGGAGAAGTAGTGGCGTAGCAAGGCCACCGAGGGTTTCACCCCTACATGAGCCTCACAATAGTAGGCGAAGATCGCCAGAAGAAGGACGGAGTTGGGATGGAGGTGCAAAGCTTAAATATTGTAGTGGCGGAGGACAGAGAAGAAGAACTCAGAAAAGGGAGGCACGAGACCAGCGATGATGGCGCTCACGAAGAGCGGATAGAAGGTGCTCCCTCGGCCTTCAGGGGCGGTAGAGCCGGCCTTGAACGCCTTCGTCCCGTCGATGCCCTGCGCCGCCGCCATCTGGAGCACCCGGGCAGGGCTCGCCTCTGACACATTTGGCGAGTCCAAGGCAGGCGAGTACCAAGCTCCGGCCGGGGCTTGGCGAGGCGCCATGACTGGCTAGGGCGCGCAAACGGAGTAGATCTGAAGACTTCGGAAGCAGGGGGAGAGGCGCAAGAAAGGGTATCTGAGCAGCAACTGGAGGAAGTAAAGGAGACAAGGGAGATGCCGCTCCTTTATTAACTCGCGCGGTTGCATAGGCGCCACGTCCAATCAACCGCCACGTGGCTCCCAAGGCCGCAGGCTGTTAGGGCACGCGACGCTTCGTACTTGCCCTTTCGCCTCTCTGCTCGGCCAAGTTCGGGCGCGCCGTGGGCCCGGGGGCTACTGTCGGCGTTCTATGAATGGGGGTCCCCAGACTTGCCTGCCTGCGGCCTGCGGCGTGGCTGAAAGGAGGCCCAGCACAGCCCATCTTCATCAACGCAAGCTCAAGACCCTCGCGAGGGGCCAAGCCTCGCGGGGCGGACGACAAGGAGCTTCCTCAGGCATGGCCTTGTCAGGCTGGCTCATGAGGAGGCGGAGAGTTCAAGGCGGGGTACCTCGCGAGGTGCCCATGATGCAAGCCATGACGACCAAGGGCGCCAGCCCGCGCAGTGTCCTCCTTTCCTCTTTGGTGCAAAGGGAGCAAGCGCGGGCGAGAGCATCAAGCAAAGGCGTCCATTTCGGTGCAGCAAGACCAAGACCAGCCCAACGGCAGGAAGGAAGTCATTGTGGAGCCCAAGCAGGCGTCACCACCAGAGCCTTTGACAGGCGAGGACCAACTTTAGTCAGGATAAGTGTACCCGTTGTTTCCCTTCAAAATGGCCAATTGTTGGCGCCCTTCCCACTCAATATTTGGGGAGAGGCCCAGGGCCTTTGCCTATAAATAGGACTAGCCACCCCCAGGGTAGGGCAATCTGGACCTGACCTAGCAATCAGGATCCTCGCCAAGAAACCAGTAGATAGAGCGATTGAACTCCTCCCAGCAGTTCGTCGCACCAGCCAAGAACAGACCCTCGCGAGGCTGTTCTGCCTTGTATTATTCATCATCAAGCCCAAGAGGCAATCCACACACCACACACTGGAGTAGGGTATTACACCACAATGGTGGCCTGAACCAGTATAAATCTTGTGTCTCTTGTGTTGTTCAGTTTGGTAGTTTAGGTCCTAGCGATTCGGCGAGGAGCGAGCCGGTAGAGGGTTGAATCTCCGCGCGCACCCCAGTGTTCGAACCTCAAGGGTCTGCCAGAACTCAAAATCCGACAGCATCCAAGACGGAGAACTCTATCGGAAGCGGCCCAACGGTGTTTCCCTGCGTTGCGTCTCAAGGGAACAGGGGAAGGAGTTGCTGGCAGACATTCACGATGGAGACTGTGGGCACCACTCGTCATCACGGACCCTCATTGGAAAGGCGTTTCGTAGCGGGTTCTATTGGCTTATAGCACTCAACGACGCAATCGAGCTGGTGACGGCTTGACAAGCCTGTCAATTCATGCCAAGCAGATTCATCAGCCAGCTCAGGGCCTGCAGACCATTCCACTCTCATGGCCGTTCGCGGTTTTGGGACTGGACATTTTGGGCCCGTTTCCCCGGGCGCCAGGGGGCTATCGCTACCTCTATGTCGCCATTGACAAGTACACCAAGTGGGCTGAGGTGCAAGCTGTCCACACCATCCCAGCTGGCTCCGCAGTCAAGTTCATCAAGGGCCTCGTGAGCCGATTCGGGGTGCCTAATTGCATCATCACCGACAATGGTTCGCAGTTCACCAGCAATCTCTTCAGAACATATTGTGCTAACCTTGGAACGCAGATATGCTACGCCTCAGTGGCACACCCTCGGAGCAACGGCCAGGCTGAACGCACCAACGCAGAGGTCCTGAAAGGCCTCAAAATCAGGACCTTCAAGAAGAAGCTAGAAGCCTGCGGCAGGGGCTGGTATGACGAGCTCTAGTCCGTGCTATGGTCTATCCGCACTATCGCCACCAAGTCGTCCGGCGAAACCCCGTTCTTCCTCGTCTACGGAGCAGAAGCGGTCCTCCCTCACGAGGTCAGGCGTCGCTCCGCACGCGTCCTGGCGTTTGACGAAGCGCAGTAGGATGCCATGCGGGGGATGGATCTCGTGCTGGGGGAGGAACACCGTCGGGAGGCCGTGCTTCGAGCGGCAAGATATCAGCAGAAGCTGCGGTGGTACCACTGCCGCAACATCCACCCCAGGACTCGCGAGGTAGGTGACCTCGTGCTCAGGCGGGTGCTCTCCAGGGAAGGGCTGCACAAGCTCTCGCCCATGTGGGAGGGCCCATTCAAGGTTGCTCATGTTCCCAAACCTGGCGCCGCACGCTTGGAAACCCAGGAGGGGGCGCCCATCCCGAATGCGTGGAACATTCAGCACCTCCAGAGATTCTACCCTTGAAGTAAGGCCCAGTGCATGTAAAGAAGGCCTGGCGCCTGTGAAGAAGGGCCCAGTGCCTACAAAGAAGGTGTTGGGGAACGTAGCAGAAATTCAAAATTTTCCTACGTGTCATCAAGATCTATCTATGGAGAAACCAGCAACGAGGGGAAGGAGAGTGCATCTACATACCCTTGTAGATCGCTAAGCGGAAGCGTTCAAGAGAACGGGGTTGAAGGAGTCGTACTCGTCGTGATTCAAATCACCGGAGATCCTAGTGCCGAACGGACGGCACCTCCGCTATCAACACACGTACAGCCCGGTGACGTCTCCCACGCCTTGATCCAGCAAGGAGAGAGGGAGAGGTTGAGGAAGACTCCATCCAACAGCAGCACAACGGCGTGGTGGTGGTGGAGGAACGTGGCAATCCAGCAGGGCTTCGCCAAGCACCACGGGAGAGGAGGAGTAGGGAGAGAGGTAGGGCTGCACCAAGAGGACAAGTTCTCATGTGTTGGGCAGCCCCAAAACCTCAAGTATATATAGGGGGGAAGGGGGCTGCGCCCCCTTTAGGGTTTCCCACCCCAAGGGGTGCGGCCAGCCCTAGATGGGACTTGGAGGGGGCGGCCAAGAGGGGGAGAGAGAGGGGGCGCGCCCTAGGGTGGGCCTATAGGCCCATCTGCGCCTAGGGTTTCCCCTCTCCCCTCCTAGCTGCGCCTTGGGCAAGGGTGGGAGGCGCACCAGCCCACTCTGAGGCTGGTCCCTTTCCACTCTAGGACCATGCAAGACTCCGGGGCCGGTGGCCCCACTTGGTGGACCCCCGGGACCCTCCCGGTGGTCCCGGTACATTACCGATAAACCCCGAAACTCTTCCGGTGTCCAAAACAGGACTTCCCATATATAAATCTTTACCTCCGGACCATTCCGGAACTCCTTGTGACGTCCGGGATCTCATCCGGGACTCCGAACAACATTCGGTAACCACATACAAACTTCCTTTATAACCCTAGCGTCATCGAACCTTAAGTGTGTAGACCCTACGGGTTCGGGAATCATGCAGACATGACCGAGACGTTCTCCGGTCAATAACCAACAGCGGGATCTGGATACCCATGTTGGCTCCCACATGTTCCATGATGATCTCATCGGATGAACCACGATGTCAAGGACTCAATCGATCCCGTATACAATTCCCTTTGTCTAGCGGTATTATACTTGCCCGAGATTCGATCGTCGGTATACCGATACCTTGTTCAATCTCGTTACCGGCAAGTCTCTTTACTCGTTCCGTAACACATCATCCCGTGATCAACCCCTTGGTCACATTGTGCACATTATGATGATGTCCTACCGAGTGGGCCCAGAGATACCTCTCCGTTTACACAGAGTGACAAATCCCAGTCTCGATTCGTGCCAACCCAACAGACACTTTCGGAGATACCTGTAATGCACCTTTATAGCCACCCAGTTACGTTGTGACGTTTGGTACACCCAAAGCATTCCTACGGTATCCGGGAGTTGCACAATCTCATGGTCTAAGGAAATGATACTTGACATTAGAAAAGCTTTAGCATACGAACTACATGATCTTTGTGCTAGGCTTAGGATTGGGTCTTGTCCATCACATCATTCTCCTAATGATGTGATCCCGTTATCAACGACATCCAATGTCCATAGCCAGGAAACCATGACTATCTGTTGATCACAACGAGCTAGTCAACTAGAGGCTCACTAGGGACATATTGTGGTCTATGTATTCACACGTGTATTACGATTTCCGGATAATACAGTTATAGCATGAATAAAAGACTATTATCATGAACAAAGAAATATAATAATAACACTTTTATTATTGCCTCTAGGGCATATTTCCAACAGTCTCCCACTTGCACTAGAGTCAATAATCTAGTTCACATCACCATGTGATTAACACTGACAGGTCACATCACCATGTGACCAACATCCAAAGAGTTTACTAGTGTCACTAAACTAGTTCACATCATCATGTGATTAAGACTCAATGAGATCTGGGGTTTGATCATGTTCCGCTTGTGAGAGAGGTTTTAGTCAACGGGTCTGAACCTTTCAGATCCGTGTGTGCTTTACAAATCTTTATGTCATCTCCTAGATGCAGCTACCACGCTCTATTTGGAGCTATTCCAAATAACTGTTCTACTTGGAGCTATTCTAAATTGTTGCTCCATTATACGTATCCGGTATCTCTACTCAGAGCTATCCAGATAGGTGTCAAGCTTGCATCGACGTAACCCTTTACGAAGAACTCTTTTTCACCTCCATAACCGAGAAAATTCCTTAGTCCACTAGTTACTAAGGATAACTTTGACCGCTGTACTGTGATCCATTCTTGGATCACTCTTGTACCCCTTGACTGACTCATGGCAAGGCACACTTCAGGTGCGGTACATAGCATAGCATACTGTAGAGCCTACGTCTAAAGCATAGGGGACGACCTTCGTCCTTTCTCTCTTTTCTGCTGAGGTCGAGCTTTAAGTCTTAACTTCGTACCTTACAACTCAGGCAAGAACTCCTTCTTTGACTGATCCATCTTGAACACCTTCAAGATCATGTCAAGGTATGTGCTCATTTGAAAGTACCATTAAGCGTTTTTGATCTATCCTCATAGATCTTGATGTTCAATGTTCAAGTAGCCTAATCCAGGTTTTCTATTGAAAAACACTTTTCAAATAACCCTATATGCTTTCCAGAAATTCTACATCATTTCTGATCAACAATATGTCAATAACATATACTCATCAGAAATTCTATAGTGCTCCCACTCACTTCTTTGGAAATACAAGTTTCTCATAAACTTTTGTATAAACCCAAAATCTTTGATCATCTCATCAAAACGTACATTCCAACTCCGAGATGCTTACTCCAGTCCTTAGAAGGATCGCTGGAGCCAGCATACCTTTTAGCATCCTTAGTATCGACAAAAACTTTCGGATTGTATCACATACAACCTTTCCTTACGAAGACTGGTAAGGAAACTCGTTTTGACATCCATCTGCCAGATTTCATAAATGCAGCTAATGCTAACATGATTCCGACGGACTTAAGCATCGCTACGGATGAGAGAATATCATCGTAGTCAAGTCCTTGAACTTGTGAAAAACTCTTCACCACAAGTCGAGCTTCATAGACGGTGACATCACTGTCCACGTCCGTCTTCTTCTTAAAGATCCATTTATCTCAATGGCTTGCCGATCATCGGGCAAGTCCACCAAAGTCCATGCTTTGTTCTGATACATGGATCCTATCTCGGATTTCATGGCTTCTAACCATTTGTCGGAATTTTGGCCCACCATTGCTTCTCCATAGCTCGTAGGTTCATTGTTGTCTAGCAACATGACCTTCAAGACAGGATTACTGTACCACTCTGAAGCAGTACACATCCTTGTCACCCTACGAGGTACGGTAGTGACTTGATCCGAAGTTTCATGATCACTATCATAAGCTTCTACTTCAATTGGTGTAGGTGCCACAGGAACAACTTCCTGTGCCCTGCTATACACTAGTTGTAGTAATGGTTCAATAACCATATCAAGTCTCCACCATCCTCCCACTCAACTTTTCGAGAAAAACCTTTCCTCGAGAAAGGACCCGATTCAAGAAACAATCCATATTGCTTTCGGATCTGAATTAGGAGGTATACCCAACTGTTTTTGGTGTCCTATGAAGATGCATTTTATCCGCTTTGGGTTCAAGCTTATCAACCTGAAACTTTTTCACATAAGCGTCGCAGCCCCAAACCTTTAAGAAATGACAGCATCGGTTTCTCTAAACCGGTGTCATCTCAACGGAATTATGTGGTACCCTATTAAAGTGAGTGCGGGTGTCTCTAATGCCTAACCCATGAACAATAGTGGTAATTCGGTAAGAGACATCATGGTACCCACCATATCCAATAGGGTGCAACTATGATGTTCGGACACACCATCACACTATGGTGTTCCAGGTGGTATTAATTGCGAAACAATTTCCACAATGTCTTAATTGTGTGCCAAAACTCATAACTCAGATACTCATCTCTATGATCTTATCATAGACATTTTATCCTCTTGTCACAATGATCTTCTACTTCACTCTGAAATTACTTGAACCATTCAATAATTCAGACTTGTGTTTCATCAAGAAAATATTCTCAACATCTACTTGAATCATCTGTGAAGTAAGAACATAACGATATTCACTGCATGCCTCAGCACTCATTGGACTGCACACATCAAAATGTGTTACTTCCAACGAGTTGCTATCTTGTTCCGTCTTACTCAAACGAGGCTTTCAGTCATCTTGCCCATGTGGTATGATTTGCATGTCTCAAGTGATTCAAAATCAAGTGAGTTCAAACGGTTCATTTGCATGGAGTTTCTTCATGCATATACACCAATAGACATGGTTCGCATGTCTCAAACTTTTCAAAAATGAGTGAGTCCAAAGATCCATCAACATGGAGCTTCTTCATGCATTTTATAACGATATGACTTACGTGGCAGTGCCACAAGTAGGTGGTACTTATCATTACTATCTTTTGGCATGAACATGTGTATCACTACGATCGAGATTTCAATGAACCATTCATTTTAGGTGCAAGACCATTGAAGGTATTATTCAAATAAATAGAGTAACCATTATTCTCTTTAAATGAATAACCGTATTGCGATAGTCATAATCCAATCATGTCCATGCTCAACGCAAACACCAAATAACAATTATTCAGGTTTTAACACCAATCTCGATGGTAGAGGGAGCGTGCGATGCTTGATCATATCAACATTGGAAACACTTCAACACATATCGTCAGCTCACCTTTAGCTAGTCTCCGTTTATTCTGTAGCTTTTACTTCGAGTTACTAACACTTAGCAACCGAACCGGTATCTAATACCCTGGTGCTACTAGGAGTACTAGCAAAGTACACATCAACACAATGTATATCCAATATACTTCTATCGACCTTGCCAGCCTTCTCATCTACCAAGTATCTAGGGTAATTCTGCTCCAGTGGCTGTTCCCTTTATTACAGAAGCACTTAGTCTCAGGTTTGGGTTCAACCTTGGGTTTCTTCACTAGAGCAGCAGCTGATTTGCCGTTTCATGAAGTATCCCTTCTTGCCCTTTCCCTTCTTGAAACTAGTGGTTTCACGAACCATCAACAATTTGATGCTCCTTCTTGATTTCTACTTTTGCGGTGTCAAACATCGTGAATACCTCAAGGTTCATCATATCTATCCCTGGTATGTTATAGTTCATCACGAAGCTCTAGCAGCTTGGTGGCAATGACTTTGGAGAAACATCACTATCTCATCTGGAAGATCAAATCCCACTCGATTCAAGTGATTGTCGCACTCAGACAATCTGAGCACAAGCTCAACGATTGAGCTTTTCTCCCTTAGTTTGCAGGCTAAGAAAATCATCGGAGGTCTCATACCTCTTGACGTGGGCACGAGCCTGAAATCCCAATTTCATCCCTTGAAACATCTCATTTGTTCCGCGATGTTTCGAAAACGTCTTTGGTGCCTCTACTTAAACCATTTAACTGAACTATCATGTAGTTATCAAAACGTGTATGTCCGATGTTCGCAACATCGACAAACGACGTTTGGGGTTCAGCACACTGAGCGGTGCATTAAGGACATAAGCTTTCTACTGTCCGCATAATTGCTACTATCAACTTTCAACTATATTTTCTCTAGGAACATATCTAAACAGTGGAACTACAGCGCGAGCTTACGACATAATTTGCAAAAGGTCTTTTGACTATGTTCAGGATAATTAAGTTCATCTTATGAACTCCCACTCAGATAGACATCCCTCTGGTCATCTAAGTGATTACATGATCCGAGTCAACTAGGCCGTGTCCGATCATCACGTGAGACGGCCCTAGTCATCATCAGTGAACATCTTCATGTTGATCGTATCTACCATACGACTCATGCTCGACCTTTCGGTCTCCGTGTTCTGAGGCCATGTCTGTACATGCTAGGCTCGTCAAGTTAACCCTAAGTGTTTTCGCTGTGTAAAACTGTCTTACACCCGTTGTATGTGAACGTAAGAATCCATCACACCCGATCATCACGTGGTGCTTAGAAGCGACGAACCGTAGCAACGGTGCACAGTTAGGGGAGAACACTTCTTGAAATTTTGTAAGGGATCATCTTATTTACTACCGTCCTCCTAAGTAAACAAGATGCATAAACATGATAAACATCACATGCAATCAAATAGTGACATGATATGGCCAATATCATTTTGCTCCTTTTGATCTCCATCTTCGGGGCTCCATGATCATCATCGTCACCGGCATGACACCATGATCTCCATCATCATGATCTCCATCATCGTGTCTTCATGAAGTTGTCTCGCCAACTATTACTTCTACTACTATGGCTACCGGTTAGCAATAAAGTAAAGTAATTACATGGCGTTGTTCAATGACACGCAGGTCATACAATAAATAAAGACAACTCCTATGGCTCCTGCCGGTTGTCATACTCATCGACATGCAAGTCGTGATTCCTATTACAAGAACATGATCAATCTCATACATCACATATCATTCATCACATTCCTCTTGGCCATATCACATCACATAGCATACCCTGCAAAAACAAGTTAGACGTCCTCTAATTGTTGTTTGCATGTTTTACGTGGATGCTATGGGTTTCTAGCAAGAACGTTTCTTACCTACGCAAAACCACAACGTGACATGCCAATTGCTATTTACCCTTCATAAGGACCCTTTTCATCGAATCCGTCCCAACTAAAGTGGGAGAGACTGGCACCCGCTAGCCACCTTATGCACCAAGTGCATGTCAGTCGGTGGAACCTGTCTCACGTAAGAGTACGTGTAAGGTCGGTCCGGGCCGCTTCATCCCACAATACCATCGAAACAAGATTGGACTAGTAACGGTAAGAATATTGAACAAAATCAACGCCCACAACTACTTTGGGTTCTACTCGTGCAAAGAATCTACGCATAGACCTAGCTCATGATGCCACTGTTGTGGAACGTAGCAGAAATTCAAAATTTTCCTACGTGTCACCAAGATCTATCTATGGAGAAACCAGCAACGAGGGGAAGGAGAGTGCATCTACATACCCTTGTAGATCGCTATGCGGAAGCGTTCAAGAGAACGGGGTTGAAGGAGTCGTACTCGTCGTGATTCAAATCACCGGAGATCCTAGTGCCGAACGGACGGCACCTCCGCGTTCAACACACGTACAGCCTGGTGACGTCTCCCACGCCTTGATCCAGCAAGGAGAGAGGGAGAGGTTGAGGAAGACTCCATCCAACAGCAGCACAACGGCGTGGTGGTGGTGGAGGAGCGTGGCAATCCAGCAGGGTTTCGCCAAGCACCATGGGAGAGGAGGAGTAGGGAGAGAGGTAGGGCTGCACCAAGAGGAGAAGTTCTCATGTGTTGGGCAGCCCCAAAACCTCAAGTATATATAGGGGGGAAGGGGGCTGCGCCCCCTTTAGGGTTTCCCACCCAAAGGGGTGCGGCCAGCCCTAGATGGGACTTGGAGGGGGCGGCCAAGAGGGGGAGAGAGGGGGCGCGCCCTAGGGTGGGCCTATAGGCCCATCTGCGCCTAGGGTTTCCCCTCTCCCCTCCTAGCTGCGCCTTGGGAAAGGGTGGGAGGCGCACCAGCCCACTCTGGGGCTGGTCCCTTTCCACTCTAGGCCCATGCAAGCCTCCGGGGCCGGTGGCCCCACTTGGTGGACCCCCGGGACCCTCCCGGTGGTCCCGATACATTACCGATAAACCCCGAAACTCTTCCGGTGTCCAAAACAGGACTTCCCATATATAAATCTTTACCTCCGGACCATTCCGGAACTCCTCGTGACGTCCGGGATCTCATCCGGGACTCCTAACAACATTCGGTAACCACATACAAACTTCCTTTATAACCCTAGCATCATCGAACCTTAAGTGTGTAGACCCTACGGGTTCGGGAATCATGCAGACATGACCGAGATGTTCTCCGGTCAATAACCAACAGCGGGATCTGGATACCCATGTTGGCTCCCACATGTTCCACGATGATCTCAAGGACTCAATCGATCCCGTATACAATTCCCTTTGTCTAGCGGTATTGTACTTTCCCGAGATTCGATCGTCGGTATACCGATACCTTGTTCAATCTCGTTACCGGCAAGTCTCTTTACTCATTCCGTAACACATCATCCCACCCCTTGGTCACATTGTGCACATTATGATGATGTCCTACCGAGTGGGCCCAGAGATACCTCTCCGTTTACACGGAGTGACAAATCCCAGTCTCGATTCGTGCCAACCCAACAGACACTTTCAGAGATACCTGTAATGCACCTTTATAGCCACCCAGTTACGTTGTGACGTTTGGTACACCCAAAGCATTCCTACGGTATCCGGGAGTTGCACAATCTCATGGTCTAAGGAAATGATACTTGACATTAGAAAAGCTTTAGCATACGAACTACACGATCTTTGTGCTAGGCTTAGGATTGGGTCTTGTCCATCACATCATTCTCCTAATGATGTGATCCCGTTATCAACGACATCCAATGTCCATAGCCAGGAAACCATGACTATCTGTTGATCACAACGAGCTAGTCAACTAGAGGCTCACTAGGGACATATTGTGGTCTATGTATTCACACGTGTATTACGATTTCCGGATAATACAGTTATAGCATGAATAAAAGACTATTATCATGAACAAAGAAATATAATAATAACACTTTTATTATTGCCTCTAGGGCATATTTCCAACAGAAGGCCCAGTGCCTGTGAAGCTCATCGCCCAAAGAAAAGGCCCGGTGCCTATGAAGAAGGCCAATGCCTGTGAAGCTCGCCGCCCGTGACACTCTCACGTAATAATGAGTTGGGGCTGTACACGCCCCAGAGTCTCCGGAGTGCCGCCCTTGGGCCTCGAGGGTTCCCGGCCACGCCCAGTGGCAGCATTTAGCTTCGCGCTGGTGAGAAGACGTCGAAGAGTAGATTAGGTGCCGGACGCGGCTTTTCATTTGCTTTCCACAGTTGGCTTGTTCACCCTTGTTCGAAAATCTATTGGAGTTGCTTTTAGTGTTGTTTGCCGTCCCCAGCCTGTGATTCTTTGTCTTGGTTTTTCGCCTGACTCATCCTCTCTTTTGCAAACCTCGCGAGGGGGCTCCACGGGCGCCCTCACGAGTACCTTCTTGCATAATTCGTGAGGCTTCCTCACTCAAGTTCACAGTGGGAGCACCCCTCCCGGTCCATGCCCGCCGGGCATCGCGACACGAACACAGGACCTGAGCCGGACACCCTCACGACTAAGGTTCGAAAGCTATCCTCCCGACTAAATTTTGCAGACTTCAAGACGCCCGACGAGGCCTCAGGCAGGTACCTCGCGAGGCGAAAACGGCAGCGAGCCCCTCGAGCTAAGTTGTTCCTACAGACAAGCACGCAGCCGCAACACCACAACAGAGCATGGGAATAATAGAAATAGCATAGTAATTAAGGGAAATTGTCCAGCACGCCCCCACGGGGCTCCATACTTCTCTCTCTCTCTAAGCAGGAAAAGGAGATAAACAAAATAAATGCGGCATGCCCGGCGACGGCTCGTGAGGCGGGATTCACACCGCCCTCCTGAGCTCAATCAAACTCCTCCTCATGCTTCACTGAGGTGTGATGGCGGGATGACCTGCTACGACCCTCGAAGCGAGCGCGGCGGCGTGGTGGTTGGTCATGGCCACCGTTGAAGGAGCTATCACCAGAGGGGGAGCCGCTGAAGCTTGGCGAGCTGCGAGCGCCGCCGGCAGCAGGCTCGCCTTCGTCCTCATGGCGGTCGTCGCCAAGTCCCAGCACTTGGTCACCATCATCGTCTTCAGGGCAGCACCTGGCACGGAGGCCATCTTCTCCAAACACCCTCACGTAGAGGGTCGCGTCGCCGTCAAACTTGAAGTGCAGGGTACACCGCTGGCCTAAGCCGCGCACGTGGGCAAACGTCTACCAGCCGCAGGCCAAGGCCACGTTCCCGGCGACGGAGATCTCCACCGAGACCCAGGAAGCCCTGCTGTAGCAGCCGTCCGCCTGGAGCCAGAGGCCGCCAGGAGCGCCAGCTGGGAGTTCGCCAGCGAAGAAGCGGAGAAGCTGGAGCCAGCTACTGGATGGGTCCACCGACCACATGATAAACTCCGACAGCACCTTTGCCGAGTGGAAGCGCGGCCTAGGAGGCCGCACGGCCACAACGCGCCTTCCCTCACCCACCGGGCGGCCATCACCGTGCGAAGGACCACCGCTGCCACCGTGAGGAGCCACCGCAGGAGTCACCGGGTGCTTGCGGGGGCGACCTCAGCCGCGCTTGGGCGGAGGGGAGCCAGGCCCTTTCCGACAAGCCATTCCCTTCTCCGTGGCCGAGAACCTCTTCGTCGGCGCCATGGGACACGATGGGCGACTGGAGCAGGGAGGAAGAAGAAGCATGCGGGGAAGGGAGATGTGCAGTGGGGGCCTCCGCCCTCCCGCATTTACAGCCCAAGGGAGGCCAACCGTCGGCCTCCACGATCGCAGGTAATCATGACTCTTTTTGCATGCAGTAGGGACTCGTTAAATCGGGAAGTTGCCGAGGCAGCATGGGGAAGCGGAGCCGCCCACTTCCAATCAACCGCCACGCGGCGACCAAGGCCGCCAGCTGTTGGGGCCCGCGGCACTCCGCACCTGTCCTTTCGCTTTGTCGCTAAGCCAAATCCGAGCGTGCCTTGGGCCCGGGGCTACTGTCAGCGTCCTGGGAACGGGGGTCCCCAGACTTTCCTGCCTGCGGCCTACGGCGTGGCTCAAGGGTTGGCCCAGTACGGCCCATCTTCATCAACTCAAGCTCAAGACCCTCACGAGGGGCCAAGCCCCGCGGGGCGGACGATGCAAGGCTTCCTCAGGAACGGCCTCACCAGGCAGGCTCGCGAGGAGGCGGAGAGATCAAGGCAGGGGTACCTCGCGAGGTGCTCGTGACGCAAGCCATGACGATCGAGACCAGGCGGGCGTCAGGCGGGCGCCGGCCTGCGCAGTGTCCCTGTTTCCTCTTTGGTGCAAAGGGGGCAAGCGCAGGCGCGGAGTACCGAGGCATCAAGCAAAGGTAACCATTTCAGTGTAATGAGACCAAGACCAGCAGAGCGGCAGGAGGGAGGTCATCATGGAGCCCAAGATGGCGTCATCGTCAGGGCCTTTGGCAGTCGAAGACCAACTTTAGTCAGGATAACTTGTACTAGATGTTCCCCTTCAAAATGGCCGTTGTTGGCTATCAGGACCCTGACTCAATGCAACATCGATCTAGCATGTAACACCTCATATCTCTTTGCGGCCTCACGCACGGTATTCCCACGGGTGTCGCCTTACCTTTCCTGGGACCGTTTGCGCCTTTTGGCGCACGTATATGATAGTGTCGCTAGCATCCATATGATAAGGAGCCCGGTCTGACATGGCTAGTCATAAACCCAAAGCGGCACTAACTTACAGGGACAGGCATACATGACCCAGCAATGAACGTGTCGGTCATCAGCGAGTGAATCTGGGCTGTAGCACTGGGCTAGCAGGACTCCGGTAAACCGGGCTATAGCGGTCTAACAGGACTCCGGTATTCATCGCGTGACATTTCCCCAAAGGGACAGACACAGGAACGAAGAAGGACACATGCCGGCCAGCCTAGGTGTTCCGAAGTAGTAGCAAGCTACCATGGCTCAGTGCAAGCACTAGGAGACATTTCCCGGTAAGAGAGGCTACTAAGGACAAACAAGTAGGTAGTCAGATCCCACACATACCAAGCATTTCAATCATACACACAATATGCTTGATATGTGCAGATTCAACAAGGCATCACAACATGACTCTACAACACAAGTACTTTATTTAAAGGCTGAGAGAGCCATACATATCATACACACAAGTACGGGTCACACGACCCAGCATTCAAGTCATACAAACATACAAGCCAACAGGGGAAGTAACTTGTCTAAGTACAGACAACTAGGAAATAAAAGAGGCTTGGGTATGCCTGACTAAACTACATGGCCCATCGTGAGCTCAGGATCACCACCTGGGCTTCAGCCTACTCATTGACATCGACGTCTATGAAGAACCCATCAGAAGGTGTTGCAGCGTCTTCTGTAGAACTTAAATTAAGCAACATGCATACAAAGGTACTCAGCAAGACTTACATCAGATCCTACATACATGCGCATTATCAAGAAGGGTTGGTGGGGTTATTGGAGCAAGCTAGCTTTCACTCTTGGCTAAGCTATCTTACGAGGCTCCAAATTGAAATGGTTTTGCGCACTCGAGTCCACTACTCACCACTTCAATACACTACCGAGGATACACCTCCGTCATCCTACGGAAGAGCCATCCTCGGCACTCACGCTTATCTTGAGGCTTTTAGTAGTATCCATTTACTTGTCTATGAACTGTATAGGCAACCAAGTAGTCCTTTACCGCGGATGCAGCAATTCGAATAGATGATGTTAACCCTGCAGGGGTGTATTTCTTCATACATGTTTCCACCACTTAGCGTCTGCACACGACATGTGCTCGGCAGACTTCAAGCGAAAGCCGACTTGGGTGTATACCACGACCTACCTAAACACCTAAGTCTCTAGTCCAGGTTTATCGCGTATTTAGGTTCCATCCGCAGGGAGTCCGGCCGAGGTTTCCACATACGGCCCCGAACGATGTGTATAGGGTTCAGAGACACCTAACGGGTGCCCGGTATACCCAGCCACGTACCTACCGCATCACAGCCCACCCCGTGGGTCAGCGCTGCCCATGGCCTCCAGTAAGCTACAAATACCAGAAACTACTTGCAACTCCTAGATAGAGGACTAAGGTGGATAAGAAGTCGAGCGAGTCAATTAAGGATCCCAATGTATGGTAGTAGCTGATTCTTAAGTCACACATACAGATCTCAGTGCCTAAGGACGGCTTCAATGAAACAACCCACCATGTACTCCTACATGGCCTCTCATCGATACCTTTACCAAATCATGTTCAACACGTCACTCTCATTACCGACATGATCATTTCACTCTAGCCCATCACCCAGATGAACCAGACCTGACACGACTCTAAGCATAGCAGGCATAGCAAGGTAGGAACAACACATACACATGGCTCAATCAACTCCTACACATGCTAGTGGGTTTCATCTAGTTACTGTGGCAATGACAGGTCATGCAGAGGAAATGGGTTCAACTACTGAAGCACACGGCAGTTTGAATCACGTTGTCTTAATGCAGTAAAAGAGAGCACAGGCGAGAACATTGGATTGTATCGATATGATCAAATGGTTGGTTTCTTGCCTTGTGGGTCCGTGGACTAGTATTGCTCTTCGTTAGGGTATTCGCGATACTCCTCAGGGGCAGAACCTGCCGCAGAGAGCACCGATACACAATCATCACAAAACAACATGCAACAATATGATGCATGCATGAGACATGGCAAGATGAGTGTATTGGGCTAATGCAACTAAGACCAGATGGGTTTGAACCATTTTGAATCAAAGATTCGAGTTTCAAACTCATAATGGCCCTTAATAGTGTTTTATCTTGTTCTGCACTAAACAGCAGGTTAGCTTGCTTAAACATGCATGAAACCAGTACAGATGGATAGATTGGATTTTTCTGATTATTTTTCATATATAACACTTTGCATTTGGAGCTACAGATTAATTTCTATGATTTTTTGAAGTTTGTGGTATTTTCTAGAATTTCCTGTATAAGAATAATTCCAGTAATTAAATTACTGTGTCAGCATTGCGTCAGGGTGACGTCAGTGGTCAACGGGACGGTCCAGGTCAAACCTGACGGTCAGGGTGACTATTTGGGAGATATACAAGTCTGCTAGCTGGCTAGCAGTTATACTCTCGTGAACAGGCAAGAAATGGGACACTTTGGAAAGACGATCGACAACGACGAAGATAGCATTATTCCCTTTCTTGGTCCTGGGAAAACCGGTGATGAAATCCATACCAATCTTATCCCATTTCCATTCAGGAATAGCTAAGGGTTGAAGGGTGTCAGCAGGCCGTTGATGCTCTGCTTTAACACGACGGCAGACGTCGCAATTAGCAACAAATTGAGCAATGTCTCTCTTCATCCTAGTCCACCAGAACCTCTAGCGTAGGTCCTGATACATTTTGGTGCTACCCGGATGAATGGTGAGGAGATTCATGAGCCTCCTTAAGGATCAACTGTCATAGTTGCCGCTTCTTAGGAACCACTAAGCGGTTTCCGAAGTACACGACACCTTGTTCATACATGGAGAAACATGTAGCAACTCCGCTAGCCATGTTCTCCTTGATCCGAGATATCCCCTTGTCATACCGCTGGGTGGTTATGATATGATCCATAAGGGTAGGTTTCACCAAGAAGGTGGGAAGGAATCCTTGAGGAACGATGTGAAGGTTAAGCTTCCGAAATTCCTCATGGAGAAGTGGTTGACTTTGTTGTAACATCAGGTTGTTACAATAAGATTTACGACTTAGTGCATCAGCCAAGACATTGGCTTTTCCCGGGGTATAAGTTATCCCTAAGTCGAAATCTGTAATCAACTCGACCCAACGTCTTTGCCTGAGATTCAAATCCGGTTGGGTGAATATATACTTCAGACTTTGGTGATCGGCAAAGATTTTGCAACGATTATCGAGGAGGTAATGTTGCCAGGTTTTGAGTGCATGGACTACAGCTGCAAGCTCTATATCATGAGTAGGATAATTTTCCTCATGTGGGTGCAATTGCCGTGAAGCATAAGCAAGTACGTGTCGATCTTGCATGAGAATGCAACCTAGTCCTTGTCTGTGGCACCCCGGCTCAGAGCGACTGGTTTACCCTGCATTGCCAGCCCAGAGACCTTGTCTTCTGGCAACACACAACAACATGCCAGAGCATACAACCGCTTTATTCATGCTAGCGGAACATAGTTCATATTACAACAGTTAGCGAGGCCAAGTGGCACACACGGTGCGGCTGAACAATATGTACATTATTTAGTGAACATAAAGGGGCCTCGATCATGACAACTACTCGGCAGCGGAACAATGTCGTAGCAGGACTCCATAGCACAAGGACACCAACGTGGACACGGTCTAGATCGGACAACACTCCTTTCCAACGGGACTTTCCTGAAATCTGGCATGACACGCCAGGTCAGTACATGGAATGTACTTGCAAGCTCACAATAAGCATAACAAGATGACAGACAATATTATGATATTTATCCAGTTTTAATCAATAATGCAGCTATATACCCAACATGATGTGACTATGCTCAACATGTACTCATTCTCCCAACTTGCTTACCAGATGTGACCAACAAACATAATATTACCAACACATACCCGTGATCCTTACGGCGATCACAACCCGACCATCTCATGGCCCGTGATCCTTACGGTGATCACAACCCGACCAACTCGTGGCACGTGATCCTTACGGCGATCACAACCCGACCAACTCATGTCCAACTCAACACGATGACCTCACTATCATCCTTAGTGCAATTTAGTGTGCATATTTGTTAAGTGTTGACCCATGGTGTACCTTACTTTCGAGTGTGTCCGTATCCGTGGACTCGGCTATCGATAGATTCAATACACTCTACAGAGGTTGGTACACTGTACCCACACTACGGAAACCATGGCCTCACTCTCCCATCCGAGTGGACCAACAGCGTTCCGACGAAACCATTTCACTGTCATGACACTATCCCGGCCCCTCCGACTCAGACCCCACTGGGCTAGTCCTGGGTGGCCCCGTGTCTATCTCCATACACCTCGACCACCGTCATGGCCACGATCCACATTCGGATCCGGTACCAAACTTAACTTAACAACGGGCTCACAAGGTTATGCTTGCCTACCGGGCCAGGGTACAACACGCCCATAACCTTCCCTAATTTGAGGTACCGACCAGAGGCACGACAATGAAACGTATTAAGGCCGTCAACAACATGTTCAAGTTGAATATTAATCAGGTTCAGCTTTTAATGTGAAAAGAAAATAACCGGTGTCATACTGCCATACCATGCATCACTTAACATATGCATCACATAACCGTGCAAAATTGCACCAACTATGCTCCCACGGAGCCAACATAGAATCATGCTACTATACTGGTAAAAACCTTTCTTTACTTATACCAGAACCATTTCTAGCAATTATCATCATTATACCTCATGCAAAAATAATATCCAAATTTCTCATCAATTCTATGACCATATGATTTATTTAACTCTAACAACTAAGTTCTCATCACCTTACCAACCATATTTACTTCAAACATACTGAAGTTCAAGCATTTTAACATAACAAGCATATAATAGAATATAATTATTATATAACTAACTAAAATGCACCAATATTCATAAGTTCAAGTATGAAAATCAATAATATTGAAGTGGCACCATGAAAATGTTACTGTGGCTTGCCTTAGTACTGATGAGGGTCACAAGGCTCTTGGTGATCCTCAAGACAAGCTGGTTCCTCTGAAAACATTCAAAAACCACAAAAGAAAAATATCAAGAAACCTTCTGAAAATTGTCAGAAAATATAGACAGCAAGGAAAAAATCCCATCTTTTGGGAGCTGTTAGATTTTTAGACAAAGAACACAATACAAAAAGAATCACTGCATTTGGACTTGTAGAATAAAAGTTATGGCTGTTTCAATGCTCCTGGAATTTAAATAAATTTGAAAAAAAGAAAAACAGAGAGGGGGTGACGTCGGTGGCGTATTTTCCCGGGGCGCCACCACTCATACCGCTTCGTGCATTATGTGTGGCTGACTAGCGGGCCCCGCTAGTCAGGCCGGAGGGGGGGAGAAAACAGAGACGGTCGGCGGTTCGCCGGAGCGTTCGCCAGCGTTAAGGCCTCTTGGGGGAAGATGAGAGGGAGGGATCGACGGAGAAGGTTCTTGCGCACCTGCCCGTACCCGTGGCATGGAAAATGGTGACCGGACGGCATCGGTTTCTTCCTCGCAAGCGGAGGTAGAACACGGTGGTCGCCGGAGATGAGGAAGACGACGGCTAGGGGCGGCTCCAGGGGCTCGAGCTTGGCTCGTTGGCTTCACGGAGGAGAGGCGGAGGCCCTGGCGGGGTCGCCTCGGCTTGGGAGTGGCCGGAGCTGCGAGGTCGATCCAGGGGGGATCACCGGCGAGCTCGGCTCAGGGACGGCAGCCCACGGCCTGCCCGGCCGGGCTGCGGCTTCTAGTGGCTATGGGAGGGAGGTGTGGTGAGGTGCGATGCTCCAGGAGGCTGCGGAGGGGGCTATTTATAGGCGGGGCGGCAAGGAGGGCTCGGGCTCCGCCGGAGGACAGCTGTCGCTGGCGCCCGGTGATGAATGATGCCAGAGAGAGAGGGAGAAGGCGACGGGGTTCACGCGGGAGTTGTGCACGGACGCGGACGAGCACAGGAGCCATGAGGAAGGGGACGAACACAGTGCGCGGGCACTATGCTGTTGGCCGGACCGTGCCCGTGCTCGCTGCGGCGAGCTCCGGCGTCGGCGAGCGGCAGGGAGGAGTTAAGGGGGTGGAGACGAGGATGGTGGCGCGGGGGGACACGCCCAGGCTGCCTGAGCAGCGGGCACGGGCGCCACAGAGGCGCTGGCGACGCGCAGAGCGCGCATTTGGCATGCCAGCACCCTCGGACGAATGCGGTCACCGTGTGGACCGTGACATCAGGCCACATATGGACTAACCATGATGTCTGGCGTGTAGTCCTTAGTAACTTTAGGTGTTACCACGGCTCGGTTGGTTTCCAGGTGCAGTAGAAGTGAAATGGTGAAGATGTTTAGTTACTGGAAAGAAACTTTGAACAGTTACTGTGGTCAAACCACAGTGATTCAAGGGCTGATCTTTGGGGTTTTACTGACTCTTACTAAGGTGAATAAGCACAGGGAAAACCAGCTGCATTGGAGCTAGCAAAAAGGTAGTTGCTGTAGAAACTACCATTTCAGCCCATAAGTGAAAATATTTTCTGTAGCAAAAATACTCCAAAAAGTGGTGAAATGTTTTTGCTCAGAAATGTGCCCTAGGGTCCAGAGAATATTTGGGATTTTTCTCAGGATTTTTGGGGCAACAAAATGAGGGTTGCTTTGGAGGTCAAAGATTTTAGCTAGGGTTTAGGAGGCAAAATGAATATTTTTCATTTAAGAAAAATATTCCAAGAAATTTTGTTGGGTTGGCCAGGAGTGAAATGATGGATTAGAAGAGGAGAGGAGGCACTTGGGTTGAAAATCAAGGGATACCCAAGTGATCAAGTCCAAATGGAATGATTTGAAACTCCAAATTCAAACCAACTCAGATGAAAATCAGGCAAAGAAACGAGAGCAAAAACCAGGCTGTGACATTGTCGTGAGGCGTCGTAATAGATAACAAAGTCCTTAGAGAAGTTTGGTGGTACTAGTACGGGAGCGGACGTCAGGCGTCTTTTCAGTTCCTGAAAGCTATGCTCACACTGCGGGGTCCACTCGAACTTTTTATCTTTTTTGAGGAGTTTAGTTAGAGGTTTAGCAACTTTGGAGAAGTTCTTGACAAAGCGGCGACAATAGCTCGCTAAGCCAAGGAAACTCCGAACTTTCTTGACCGATTCAGGTGGTGTCCAATTAAGAACGGTTTAAACTCGCTCGGGACTGGCAGCAATACCCTTACCAGAGATTACATGTCCTAGATAGGTCACTTCTGGCAACCAAAATTCACATTTAGAAAATTTGGCATAAAGGCGATGCTCTCGAAGTTTCATCAACACTAGCCTTAGATGCTCGTCATGTTCTTCCTCATTCTTGGAGTAGATGAGTATATCATCGAGGTAAACCACGATGAATTTATCCATGTACTCCATGAAGATTGAGTTCATTAACCGAGAGAAGGTGGCGGGGGCATTGGTTAAACCGAAGGACATGACGGTGTACTCGTATTGGCCGTAACGAGTAACAAAGGCCGTTTTGGGAATGTTCACGTTCTTGATTTTGATTTGATGGTAGCCCAACCTCATATCCATCTTAGAGAAGACTGAGGATCCAGCGAGCTGATCATACAGGTCGTTGATCCTGGGGAGCGGATACTTGTTCTTTATGGTGACCAAGTTGACGGGTCGATAATCTACAACTATCCGATCCGTACCATCCTTCTTCTTGACGAAGAGGACGACACAAGACCATGGAGATGAACTAGGATGGATAAAACTCTTTTTCAAGGACTCATTGAGTTGTTTCTTAAGCTCGGCTAGTTCTAGTGGTGCCATCTTATAGGGTCTTCTAGAAATTGGGACAGTTCCTGGAATGAAATCTATCACGAACTCGACTTCTCGATCAGGTGGAACACCTGACAATTCTTCTAAAAAGACATCCGGAAAGTCACGGACTACCGGAACATCTTCGAGGTCTGGCAAAGAACTGGCATTAAGAGAATATAGTTGTCGCTTAGCTACCCGGGTCAAGACATTGACTATCTCGCCCGATGGATGGGTTAGTTGAACAGTCCTAGAGAAGCAATCAATCTTGGCATGATGGGCTGACATCCAGTCCATACCCAAGATGATATTAATATCTGAAGAATTGAGAGCTATCAATGATGCAAGGAAAACAAGTCTGTCAACTTGGATTTCATTCCCATGGCTTACTCTAGAGGTTTGCCATCTAGAACCAGGAGTAGAAATTTCCATGGTGGAAGGCATGTCACAGAATGCGGTGTTATGCAAACGAGCATAGCTTTCAGATATGAATGAATGAGATGCTCCAGTATTGAAAAGAACAGATGCCGGACGGCAATTAACAAGGAGCATACCGAGAATGACGTTAGGATCCTCCTGAGCCTCTCAGTGAGACACAATTCACATGGTGACGTGCAGCGGTGGCCGGCTTGGCGTAGTACACCTTCCCCGTTGGCTTGCCATGGCCAACAGCCTTTCCAGACTGGTTGGGGTTGGTCTGGGGACACTCGCGCATGTAGTGGCCCGGTTCCCCACACTTGAAGCACGTCATAGAGCTGGTACGTGGAGGAGCATTGTTGGTTGGCCAACCATAGGGCTTAGCTGGTGCATACTACTGAGCTGGACGAGGCACCTGATAGGATGGCCTCGGTGTGAACCTGGGTGGCAGGGCAGTGTTAGGCACCCACACCCGGCGCTTCTGAGGACCAGCACCGGATGAGGATCCCGTGTCACGGCCATGCTTGCGTGTTGCTTCAAAATCAGTCTGACCTGTCTCAGCACTGATGGCCGTGTTCACATGCTTCTGGAAGGAAGTGCATTCATGCAGACGGAGATCACGGCAAAGCTCGGGGCTAAGTCCCTTGCGGAACCTTGCCTGCTTCTTGGCATCGGTGGAAACTTCCTCAGTTGCATAGCGTGCAAGGTTACCGAACTCCCTACTGTATGCGTCCACAGAGAGTCTACCTTAGGTGAAACTACAGAACTCCTCACGCTTACGGTCCATAAGACCCTCCGGAATGTGATGTTCGCGGAAAGCCTCACTAAATTTTGCCCAAGTAGTGACATGGCCAGCTGGGCGCATGGCTTCATAATTCTCCCACCAGAGACTGGCAGGGCCTTCGAGATGATAGGCAGCAAAAGTGACCTTATCAGCCTCATCTACAAGTGCAGAACGTAGCTTGTGAGTAATACTGCGAAGCCAGTCATCAGCGTCGAGAGGCTCGACGGAGTGATGGAAGGTGGGTGGATGTAACTTGATGAAATTACTGAGCGACACCAAGTTATTCCTCTGATGTAGAGCTGTGTTCTGTTCGATGCGCTCCAACAAACCATTGGTCTCCCGCTTGTTTCTCTCAGCCTCCAGCATGACCTCGGCCAGAGAAGGAGGATGAGGCAGGTTTGCATCCCCAGCTCTACTGCCTTCGGCCTGCTCCAGGGAAGCAGGGTTGTTGCGGGTTTTGACCATCCTAGGAAAACAAGACAATGGTTTTGTCCAGAATGATAAGATTCTGACATAGAAATGTAGAATGTAATGGATAACTCGGAATGCAAGATGATCATCCGTATGACATGGTAAATACAGAAACTGCTACATTTATTCCATCATCATACACACCATACAAGGTTTAGTACAAGACCAAAAGGAGTACAACTGCGGTGAAAGGAAGATTACATCTCATCGGAGGCATCCCAAGCTCCTATACATTATTTTTCTACACCTCCGGAAAGTGGTACACTAAGTCATATCCCACGAGTCACGCAGGACGGTGGACGATATAACTGTTACAATGCTAGTCGTGCTACTATCAGCTCAGACATTTCCATAGTAATCCTCATAGAAATTACCCTCATGTCCTGGGAGCTGAACGTGATCATCTGGAAACAGTCGATCCTGTGGAGCCTGCGGTCCATAGGGACTCGAATGTGGCCTGAGTCCATCAAACGGCGGCAGAAGAGGACCACGGGGAGGAGTGATGCCTCCTACATCACACCAATCCATACGGTCCGGCAGAGTAGACCGGACGGGGTACAGATCCCGCATATCCATATACCCTGCCTGCACAGCAGGTGCAAACCGGGTCAAGGTGGCCCAATGATCAGACCGGGAGTTGAAAAGCTCCAGTCGCAAAGCACAATTTTCACGGTCCTTGTCCTCAAGCATCTGTGCGGTAGTGCGGATCAACGAATCCTCATGAGAAGAGTCGGTGTAAATAGCTGTGAAGTAACCTTCTGCTCCAGGGTGTGACATTGGCATATAGCGAAAGTCAGTGTTCCAAAGCAAGGAAGTCCTAGCCCGTGTAGTAGTCATCATTGAATATGCAGCGTCTTGCACAGACATCTTGATGGTAACCCCAAGTCCATATGAGCAATGGAGGGGTTCAGTGGATCCAGGATTGCAAGGAAATATCCTGACGGTGCAGAGGTATTGGCTTTGATTGAAGTCTCTATACTACTCCTCAACGGTGTACTCGGGATACCAACGGTATCCAACCTCGGTCATTACCCGGACCAACATAGCAGTATGGCCAGGTACATCGAGACACCGAGTCAGACGAACAATTTGATTCTAGGTGCGGGAGGCCATCTGAAACACGATATAATGCAAAGGCATTAGAACTTCTAGCAGAAATTGGACAACATAACGGCTGTAAATGCTCAAAAAAGATTTTGAGACACTTTGCAAAGGATTGCATAGACACTCAACAATATCATATCAAGGTTCTGGGTCCATCATATCAACATAATGGGGTAGTAGAACTAAACTAGGCTTGTATCCATCAAACCTATAATGTACTACTTATTAGTAACACGTGAACCTGATAGAGAGAAGAGATCCTAATCCTTAACCCCTGGTGGAAGAATAGACTGGCTCAGATCAGAATGCCATGAGGTAAAGGAGTAAAAAGAGCCTTACGTTCCATCCCACAGTCAATTCCCCTACATATAACTAAAGCATTTCTAGACTCAACATTGACTAGTTTGGCTTGGAGAACCTACAAGCAGTCCCGCTCTGATGCCAACGCTGTTAGGACCCCGACTCAATGCCACATCGATCTAGCATGTAACACCTCATATCTCCTTGCGGCCTCACGCACGGTATTCCCACGGGTGTCGCCTTACCTTGCCCGGGACTGTTTGCGCCTTTTGGCACACGTATATGATAGTGTCGCTAGCATCCATATGATAAGGAGCCCGGGCTGACATGGCTAGTCATAAACCCAAAGCGGCACTAACTTACAGGGACAGGCATACATGACCCAGCAACGAACGTGTCGGTCATCAACGAGTGAAACCGGGCTATAGCACTGGGCTAGCAGGACTCCAGTAAACCGGGCTGTAGCGGGCTAATAGGACTCCGATATTCATCGTGTGACATTTCCCCGAAGGGACAGACACAAGAGCGAAGAAGGACACATGCCGGCCAGCCTAATTGTTCCGAAGTAGTAGCAAGCTACCATGGCTCAGTGCAAGCACTAGGAGACATTTCCCGGTAAGAGAGGCTACTAAGGATAAACAAGTAGGTAGTCAGATCCCACACATACCAAGCATTTCAATCATACACACAATATGCTCGATATGTGCAAATTCAACAAGGCATCACAACATGACTCTACAACAAAAGTACTTTATTTAAAGGCTGAGAGAGCCATACATATCATACACACAAGTACGGGTCACACGACCCAGCATTCAAGTCATACAAACATACAAGCCAACAGGGGAAGTAACTTGTCTAAGTACAGACAACTAGGAAATAAAAGAGGCTTGGGTATGCCTGACTAAACTACATGGCCCATCATGAGCTCAGGATCACCACCTGGGCTTCAGCCTACTCATTGACATCGACGTCTATGAAGAACCCATCAGAAGGGGTTGCAGCGTCTTCTGTAAAACTTAAATTAAGCAACATGCATACAAAGGTACTCAGCAAGACTTACATCAGATCCTACATACATGCGCATTATCAAGAAGGGTTGGTGGGGTTATTGGAGCAAGCTAGCTTTCACTCTTGGCTAAGCTATCTTACGAGGCTCCAAATTGAAATGGTTTTGCGCACTCGAGTCCACTACTCACCACTTCAATACACTACCGAGGATACACCTCCGTCATCCTACGGAAGAGCCATCCTCGGCACTCACGCTTATCTTGAGGCTTTTAGTAGTATCCATTTACTTGTCTATGAACTGTATAGGCAACCAAGTAGTCCTTTACCACGGATGCGGCTATTCGAATAGATGATGTTAACCCTGCAGGGGTGTATTTCTTCATACATGTTTCCACCACTTAGCGTCTGCACACGACATGTGCTCGGCAGACTTCAAGCGAAAGCCGACGTGGGTGTATACCACGACCTACCTAAACACCTAAGTCTCTAGTCCAGGTTTATCGCGTATTTAGGTTCCATCCGCAGGGAGTCCGGCCGAGGTTTCCACATACGGCCCGAACGATGTGTACAGGGTTCCGAGACACCTAACGGGTGCCCGGTATACCCAGCCACGTACCTACCGCATCATAGCCCACCCCGTGGGTCAGCGCTGCCCATGGCCTCCAGTAAGCTACAAATACCAGAAACTACTTGCAACTCCTGGATAGAGGACTAAGGTGGATAAGAAGTCGAGCGAGTCAATTAAGGATCCCAATGTATGGTAGTAGCTGATTCTTAAGTCACACATACAGATCTCAGTGCCTAAGGACGGCTTCAATGAAACAACCCACCATGTACTCCTACATGGCCTCTCATCGATACCTTTACCAAATCATGTTCAACACGTCACTCTCATTACCGACATGATCATTTCACTCTAGCCCATCACCCAGATGAACCAGACCTGACACGACTCTAAGCATACCAGGAATAGCAAGGTGGGAACAACACATGCACATGGCTCAATCAACTCCTACACATGCTAGTGGGTTTCATCTAGTTACTATGGCAATGACAGGTCATGCAGAGGAAATGGGTTCAACTACCGTAGCACACAACAGTTTGAATCGCGTTGTCTTAATGCAGTAAAAGAGAGCAGAGGCGAGAACATTGGATTGTATCGATATGATCAAATGGTTGGTTGCTTGCCTTGTGGGTCCGTGGACTGGTATTGCTCTTCGTTAGGGTATTCGCGATACTCCTCGGGGGCAGAACCTGCCGAAGAGAGCACCGATACACAATCATCACCAAAAAATATGCAACAATATAATGCATGCATGAGACATGGCAAGATGAGTGTATTGGGCTAATGCAACTAAGACCAGATGGGTTTGAACCATTTTGAATCAAAGATTCAAGTTTCAAACTCATAAATGGCCCTTAATGGTGGTTTATCTTGTTCTGCACTAAACATCAGGTTAGCATGCCTAAACATGCATGAAAGCAGTACAGATGGATAGATTGGATTTTTCCGATTATTTTTCATATATAACACTTTGCATTTGGAGCTACATATTAATTTCTACGATTTTTTGAAGTTTATGGTATTTTCTGGAATTTCCTGTATAAGAATAATTCCAGTAATTAAATTACTGCCTCAGCATTGCATCAGGGTGACGTGAGTGGTCAACGGGACGTCCAGGTCAAACCTGACCAGTGGGTTCCGCGTGCCAGTGTCATTAGTTTTAACTAATTATAATTAGTACTAACCCTAGATTAATTAGCCGGCTGGGCCCCACCTGTCATTGACCCAGGGGGGTCAAACTGGGCCCATCCGTGGTCAAACGGGGTTAGCGGGGTCAAACTCGCTAGCGCTTAGCTGCCAGCGAGGCCAGACGCGGCAGTGCGGTGCGGGTTTCTTCTACAGGGCACCGTTCGAGGCGCCGTTGGGCTCTACGGGTAGCTGGGAACGAGCCGCGGCAGGTGGTGCTAGTGGTTGGGCTCGGGGTCGCCGGAAACGAGGCCGGCGATGAGTTTGGCAGCGGCCAGAGCTCGGGTGAGCTCGGAGTCGTCGCTAGGGGGCATGGCGAGGCGCATGGAGTAGTGCGTTGAGCTCCTGGGGGTGCGGTAGGGCAAGTGGACAAGGTGGCTTGGCCGTGGCATGGCCGGAACCTCGTCGGTGATGAGCTCGGCGGCGTCGCGTGCGGGTGAGCTACATGCAGTCGCTACGGGGCTCGAGAGAGAGAACGGAGAGGATGGGGAGGTAGCTAAGCTCACGGCGGTTGCAACAGAGTTGACAGCGAGGTCGGGGACGGCCTGCTGCAACGGTGACGACAAAGGGGATCTCCAGCAGTGGCGGAGTCGGGCGAGGTTGATGCAGTGGCTTCGGGGCACGTGAGCACTCGGGGCTCGGCCTGCTCGATGGAGAGGACGGTGGCGGAGCTCGTGGACACGGTCGGGATGCGCGGATACGAAAGGTGGGCATGGCTACGACGGCGGGACGGCGGCGGCTGCTTCGGCCATGGCGGAGGGGAGCGAGGGAGAGAGGCAGGGGGAGAGTGGATGTGTCCAGGGGGTCGGGGGCGCAACGTGGAGGTCGTCCAGCCCGTCCAGCGGCGAAGCGGCAAGCAGGTGGCGCCGTTGCGAGCTCGCTCTCGTCGGCGTCACCTCCCTACCTGCCTGGCAGGGACGAAGCAGCTGGCTGGCACGGGCCAGCACAGTGCTGGGCCGCCAGGTGGGCCGGGGCATGGGTTTGGCTAGGTAAGAGGGTTTTTCATTTGTTTCTGTTTTATTTTTATTCCTGTAGGTTTGTTGCATTTCTAAAAATACTTAGGCATCTCCAAAAATCACCAAACTGCTCATGGCCACTATTTGGAATATATCCAGCATGGAACATTCTAGTTTGGGATTATTTGAGCATTTGAAATATTTTATATTATTTAAATGCCCAAAATCAAATAACTAGTGATTTAATCCAGTGACCTTAGGATGACCTAGAAATTTGTGCATCACTTTTGGAAGTGGTTTAAGACCAAGGAAGAGGTGATGAACATTTTAGAAGGGCATTTCAGGTTCATTGAATATATTTTTAGTAAACCCTAGTTGGTTTCAAGGGGTGCTGGGGGTTCTGTCATCCCCATTTCAAGTTTCTGATGAATGAAATAAACATGATGCAACACTCTAATGCATGAACTAGCTAGGGTGTGACATTGGCGCCCTTCCCACTCGATATTCGGGAAGAGGACCAGGGCCTCTATATATAGAGATAGCCACCACAGTAGAGGGTATCGAGTTCTCATCAGATCCGGAGGCGATCGAACTCACCCAAGTAGTTCACCGCACCAGCCCAAGAACACCTCTCGCGAGGCTGTTCTTCCTTTGTACTGTTCATCATCAGCCCCAGAGGCAATCCACCACACCACACATTGGATTAGGGTATTACACCACAGCGGTGGCTCGAACCAGTATAAACCTTGTGTCCCTCGTGTTGTTCATCGTGTAGCTTAGATTCATAGCGAGGCGTTGGGACGTGGATCGGTAGGGGGAAGATCTTCGCACGCACCCCAGAGTTTGAACCTTCAGGGTTTTGTCGGAACCTGATATCTGACAAATCTTGATCTCTAGCCTTCCCCAAGTTGCATTCCACTCAAACCATCTTTCCACCATAGCCAAATCCATGAGAGAGAGTTGAGTGTTGTGGAGACTATCATTTGAAGCACAAGAGCAAGGAGTTCATCATCAACACACCATCTATTACCTTTTGGAGAGTGGTGTCTCCTAGATTGCTTAGGTGTCACTTGGGAACCTCCGTCAAGATTGTGGAGTTGAACCAAGGAGTTTGTAAGGGCAAGGAGATCGCCTACTTCATGAAGATCTACCCAAGTGAGGCAAGTCCTTCGTGGGCGATGGCCATGGTGTGATAGACAAGGTTGCTTCTTCGTGGACCCTTCATGGGTGGAGCCCTCCATGGACTCTCGCAACCGTTACCCTTTGTGGGTTGAAGTCTCCATCAACGTGGATGTACGATAGCACCAACTATCGGAACCAAGCCATAAATATCCGTGTCTTCATTGTGTTTGCACACTCCAATCACATCCCTTTACTTTCTTGCAACTAGCATGCTTTACTATTCCCGCCGCTTATAGTCTTGCCATGCTTGCTTGAATTATGTTGGCAATGTTTAAATTTGTGCTAATCTATGACCTCAACTTTAAGAACTTAAAAACTTCCATGTTTGCTTGTTGAGTGTCTAATCCCCCCTAGACACCTCATCTCGATCCTTTCAGCCCCTTGTGGTTCGGTAGGGAAGATGAGCATGTTGCACAAAGAGCGGAGAACGTCACGTAGCGCGGCAAAGATCACATGGGCAGTTTTACTCAGGTTTGGGCCGCCGCGAGGCATAAAACCCTACTCCTGCCTTGGTGGATTGGTGGTGGACGGTGGTGCAAAACACAGTGCACTTGCCTGGTAGGGTTGCCTCGGGGTGAGAGCAGCTACGCGCGTATGAGTTTATAGGGGTCCCAATCCTCTCTATGGTTGCCATGGGCCTCCTTTTATAGATGAAGGGGTCACCACAATGGCAAATTAGTCATTATGCACTGATTATATAGTTGAACAGTGCTATCATACCTAACTCTGCAGATAGGGCAGAGCACATTAAATTTGCCGCTTAGTGTCACATCATGGCCTGCCCGGCAAGCCTTGTTAGGCTGCTTGGCCACCTTCTCTCCTGTCTGCATGACACGTTGCTAGACGGGTGTCATTTGGAGGTGTTTTCCGTACGAAGTGGCTGCCATCTGGCAAGAAATAGTCACTCAGTCACTTGGGGGCTTGACACCGCACTGATCGATTACTTGTGTTGCTATGATGTGGAGCGGTGGAGCCTTAGAGGGGTGGTTCGCCTTTATTGTGCCCGGTAGGCCTGCCGGGATGATCTTGATGCTTACTCTTGGGGCCACCTCGACCTCCCCAGGGTTGCCTGCCCAGCATTGGAGGGTTTCCCTTAGTGGTATCTTGCTTTCTTTGGCTTGACTTGGTCCTCTTGATCTGCCCTCTGATTTATCAAAGAGCTGATCTCTCCAGCTTGGTCTTGTCTTGGTCGTTGCAACTTTGCTCTTTTAGGCCTGTGCACGGTCTGGGAAATAGACCCAGGGTTTGTTGCACCAACATAATACCTCTGTCTATTATGTGGTTCATCTTGGGTCTTCTATGTGGTTCATCGGGATTCAGAGGAAGATAACTATTCAGAGAGGGATTCGGAGGGAGCGACCACTCCTATATACCCCGTGAGGTGTTTGCTCTAACCTAGCATGCTGATGTTGGTCATATCATGCATATGGCGCCTCACATTGCTTACTTTATACATCTTATATGCCATCAGCTTAGTTTAGATTTGCTTTGTGTGAATGCCACATTTTTGGTTTCTATATCATATATGTGAATTATGTAATGCCATCTTGTTTAGCCAGGCATCATATACGTGAATCATGCAATGACATCCCGTTTAACCAGTCATCGTATATGTGAATTGTATCATGCCATACTATTTGTTTTCATCATGTATTCCATCTGTCGAGTAATTGCTAGAATAGCGCAAAGTTATGACGATATCCAAGGCAATGATTATGAATATAGGCATGATACGTCTCCAACGTATCTATAATTTTTGATTGTTCCATGCTATTATATTACCCCTTTTGGATGTTTATGGGCTTTATTTTACACATCTATATCATTTTGGGACTAACCTACTAACCGGAGGCCCAGCCCATATTGCTGTTTTATTGCCTATTTCAGTATTTCGAGGAAAAGGAATATCAAACGGAGTCCAAATGGAATGAAACCTTCGACAGCGTGATTTTTTGGAAGAATGTGATCCTGGAGACTTGGAGTCCATGTCAGAAGACCCTCGAGGAGGCCACGAGATAGGAGGCCGCCCCCCCTACTGGTGGTGGCCCCCTGTCTCGTGGGCCCCTCGAGCACCTCCCGACCGACTTCTTTCGCCTATATAAGCCTACGTACCCTAAAACCATCGAATATCAAGACAGATTGGGAGTTCCGCCACCGCAAGCCTCTGTAGCCACGAAAAACCTCTCGGGAGCCCGTTCCGGCACCCTGTCGGAGGGGGAATCCATCACCGGTGGCCATCTTCATCATCCTGGCGCTCTCCATGACGAGGAGGGAGTAGTTCACCCTCGGGGCTGAGGGTATGTACCAGTAGCTATATGTTTGATCTCTCTCTCTCTCTCTCGTGTTCTCGACTTCACACGATCTTGATGTATCGCGAGCTTTGCTATTATAGTTGGATCTTATGATGTTTCTCCCCCCCTCTACTCTCTTGTGATGAATTGAGTTTCCCTCCTGAAGTTATCTTATTGGATTGAGTCTTTATTTGAGAACACTTGATGTATGTCTTGCTGTGTTTATCTGTGGTGACAATGGGATATCACGTGCCTCTTGATGTATGTTTTGGTAACCAACTTGTGGGTTCCACCCATGAACCTATGCATAGGGGTTGGCACACGTTCTTGACTCTCTGGTAGAAACTTTGGGGTACTCTTTGAAGTACTTTGTGTTGGTTGGATGAATCTGAGATTGTGTGATGCATATCGTATAATCATGCCCACGGATACTTGAGGTGACAATGGAGTATCTAGGTGACATTAGGGTTTTGGTTGATTTGTGTCTTAAGGTGTTATTCTAGTACGAACTCTTGAATAGATCGATCCGAAAGAATAACTTTGAGGTGGTTTCGTACCCTACCATAATCTCTATGTTTGTTCTCCGCTATTAGTGGCTTTGGAGTGACTCTTTGTTGCATGTTAAGGGATTGTTATATGATCTATCTATGTTATTATTGTTGAGAGAACTTGAACTAGTGAAAGTATGAACCCTAGGCCTTGTTTCCTATCATTGCAATACCATTTACGCTCGCTTTTATCATTAGTTACATTGCTGTTTTTATTATTTCAGATTACAAAAACCTATATCTACCATCCATATTGCACTTGTATCACCATGTCTTCGACGAACTAGTGCACCTATACAATTTACCATTGTATTGGGTGTGTTGGGGACACAAGAGACTCTTTGTTATTTGGTTGCAGGGTTGTTTGAGAGAGACCATCTTCATCCTACGCCTCCTACGGATTGATAAACCTTAGGTCATCCACTTGAGGGAAATTTGCTACTGTCCTACAAACCTGTGCACTTGCAGGCCCAACAACGTCTACAAGAAGAAGGTTGTGTAGACATCAAGGCATCACGTCTGTGTCAAGTAGACCGACTCCTGCTTGCATCTACTACTATTACTCCACACATCGAACGCTATCCATCATGCATCTAGAGTATTAATTTCATAAGAACAAAGTAACGCCTTAAGCAAGATGACATGATGTAGAGGGATAAACTCAAGCAATATGATATAAACCCCATCATTTTATCCTTGATGGCAACAATACAATATGTGCCTCGCTGCCCCTTCTGTCATTGGGTGAGGACACCATAAGATTGAACCCAAAACTAAGTACCTCTCCCATTATAAGAAAAACCAATCTAGTTGGCAAACCAAACCGAAAGTTTGAAGCGAAATACAAAGATATCTTAATCATGCATAAAAGGCTTCAGAGAAGACTCACATAATATTCATATATAATCTGATCATAAATCAACAATTCATCGGATCTCAACAAACGCACTGCAAAAGAAGATTACATCGAATACAACTCCAAGAACATCAAGGAGAACATTGTATTAAAGATCAAAAAGAGAGAAGAAGCCATCTAGCTACTAGCTATGGACCCTTAGGTCCGTGCCAAACTACTCACGTGTCATCAGAAGGGCAACAAGGTTGATGTAGAGGCCCTCCATGATCGAATCCCCCTTCGGCGGAGTGCCGGAAAAGGCCCCAAGATGGGATCTCACGAGAACAGAAGCTTGCGGCGGTGAAAAAGTATTCTTGATGTGCCCTTTGGTATAGGGTGGATATTTGAGGATTTATTGTGTTGAGATTAGGTCAAGACGGTCCACGAGAGGCTCACAAGCTAGGGGGCGCGCCCCCATGGCTTGTGGCCACTTCGTGGGTCTTCTGGCCTCCTCTCCAAGTCTCGTGGGTTTCTTATGGTCCAAGGAAAATCACCATAAAGTTTTATACCATTTGGACTCTGTTTGATATTCCTTTTCTATGTAAGTCAAAAACAAGGAAAAAATAGAAACTGGCACTGGGCTCTAGGTTAATAGGTTAGTCCCCAAAATAATATAAAATAGCATATTACTGCATATAAAACATCCAAAACAGATAATATAATAGCATGGAACAAAAAAAATGCTACCTAACATATTTATCAATGCAATTTTCTTTATTGTGGAAAGAATATTCAGATCCGTGAGATTCAAAACAAAAGCTTAATATCGACATAAAACAATAATACTTCAAGCATACTTGATGACCCACAAGTATAGGGGATCTATCATAGTCTTTTTGATAAGTAAGAGTGTCGAACCCAACGAGGAGAAGGAAATGACAAGCGGTTTTCAGTAAGGTATTCTCTGCAAGCACTAAAATTATTGGTAACAGATAGTTTTGTGAGAAGGTAATTTGTAACGGGTAACAAGTAACAATAGTAAACAAGGTGCAGCAAGGTGGCCCAATCCTTTTTGTAGCAAAGGACAGGCCTGGACAAACTCTTATATAAAGCAAAGCCCTCCCAAGGACACATGGGAATTTCTGTCAAGCTAGTTTTCATCATGCTCCTATGATTCGCGTTCGTTACTTTGATAATTTGATATGTGGGTGGACCGGTGCTTGGGAACTTCCCTTCCTTGGACAAGCATCCCACTTATGATTAACCTCTCTCGCAAGCATCCGCAACTATGAAAGAAGAATTAAGGTAAACTAACCATAGCATGAAACGTGTGGATCTAAATCAGGCCCTTAGGAAGCAACGCATAAACTAGGGTTTATGCTTCTGTCACTCGAGCAACCCATCATCTACTTATTACTTCCCAATGCCTTCCCCTAGGCCCAAGTCATGGTGAAGTGTCACGTAGTCGACGTTCACATAACACCACCAGAGGAGAGACAACATACATCTCATCAAAATATCGAACGAATACCAAATTCACATGATTAGTTATAACAAGACTTCTCCATGTCCTCAGAAACAAACATAACTACTCACAAATCATATTCATGTTCATAATCAGAGGGGTATTAATATGCATTAAGTATATGAACATATGATCTTCCACCGAATAAACCAACTAGCATAAACTACAAGAAGTAATTAACACTATAGCAACCCAATGGTACCAATTTGAGGTTTTGAGACAAAGATCGGATACAAGAGATGAACTAGGGTTTGAGAGGAGATGGTGCTGGTGAAGATGTTGATGGAGATTGACCCCCTCTTGATGAGAGGATGGATGGTGATGACGATGGCGATGATTTCCCCTCCGGGAGGGGTGTTTATCCGACAGAACAGCTCCACCAGAGCCCTAGATTGGCCCTGCCCAGGTTCCGCCTCGAGACGGCGGCGCTTCGTCCCGAAAGCTTCCGTATGATTTTTTTCCAGGACAAAAGACACCATATAGCAGAAGATGGGCATCGGGGGCCTGCCAGGTGGCCCACAAGGCAGGGGGCGTGCCCAGGGGGTAGGGCGCGCCCTCCACCGTCGTGGCTGGTGGGTGGCCCCCCTCTGGTGCTTTCTTCGCCCAATATTTGTAATATATTCCAAAACTGACTTTCATGGAGTTTCAGGACTTTTGGAGTTGTGCAGAATAGGTCTCTAATATTTGCTCCTTTTCCAGCCCAGAATTCCAGTTGCTGGCATTCTCCCTCTTCGTGTAAACCTTATAAAATAAGATAGAAAAGGCATGAGTATTGTGACATAATATGTAGTAACAGCCCATAATGCAATAAATATCGATATAAAGCATGATGCAAAATGGACGTATCAATACTAATAAAGTAATCATGTCTTCTCAAAATAACATGGCGAAAGAAAGTTATCCCTACAAAATCATATAGTCTGGCCATGCACCATCTTCATCACACAAAGTATTTCATCATGCACAACCCTGATGACAAGCCAAGCAATTGTTTCATACTTTTATTGTTCTCAAACTTTTTCAATTTTCACGCAATACATGAGCGTGAGCCATGGATATAGCACTATAGGTGGAATAGATTATGGTAGTTGTGGAGAAGACAAAAGGAAGGATAAAGTCTCACATCAACTAGCCAAATTAATGGGCTATGAAGACGCTCATCAATTGATGTCGATGCAAGTGAGTAGGGATTGCCATGCAACGGATGCAGTAGATGATGAGGACATCATTACCATTTTTACACCCACAGCTCCTACTGCTACATATACTAGACCAATTACTAGAGCTCGCGTATGCCAATTAAATTATCGGGTACTTTCGTTTGTTGGGAATGATTCTAATGTTCATCAGAATATGATGTTGCCTAAATTGAATATGTTTGTTTTGCTTACAAATGAAGGGCCTAGCATGCACAAGAGGGATGATCACATGAGCAAGATCAAGCATGGAGATGATGGCATGCGCAAGGGAAACAAGACTGGAGTTTCAAGTGATGATTTCAGGACTTTGAAGCCACCACAATGAGTTTATGAAGGCTTAGACAAAATGTACAAGATGCCACGTCCTAAATTTCGTCCGGAGGCTATTATAGGTGTTGCGTTGCCTTATTGTTAGGCCATGCCCATGTAATTTCGAAATACTAGAGTATAGGCTGTTTTTAGAGTCCATATGTGTGGGGAAACAAGAGATAGGGTTGGTTTCGGACCCCTTCCCGAAGGGCCACGAAATCCCCCCCCCTCTTCCTCCATATATACAGCCCTTAGGGACTCGTTTAGATTTTGGGTTTTGTTTAGATTAAAGTTTGCCATAGCTGCAACTTCGCGTACTTCGTTTGTGTTCAGCGACCAGACAAAGACGTCACAGAACCCCACGTTCATCAATAAAGCTTTCCTCTGATATTCGCAATCACTGGTACGCGTTGGTGCTATACAAACAGTTTAAAAACCCTTTCCGCGATGGCATTTGGAACCGACACCTAGTGAGTGTGGGCGATTAGGGGGTCCTTCCCACATGACCCAGAAACCGTCGGTGATAGGGACCCTATATTACTCCTTTTCATTTGTGGTCGCATTGCCATCGTAGTCGGTATTCTGTGGTGCTACGTTTATGATACCCGGCCCATCACAAATGGTTCACTATTATAGAATGTGTATGATAAGCATACAATCGCACACATTCGCTTTTCACAAACCGTATGCGATAACTAATCAAGAAGATTAGCTAATCGTCGTACGAGTGTCGGATAGGATTACGAAACGTCGGACCGTCGTAACATCGTCGTACACGACAACTATCACACACTATTCTATGGTGCAACGTTTACGATGCATAATTCATCAGAAACAGGTCATGGTTGCGAATCGTGTACGATAAGGCAACAATCACACATGCTATTCTGCGGTGCAACATTTATGATGCATACTTCATCAGAAACAGTTCATGGTTGCGAATCGTGTATGATAGGCAACTATCGCAAACGGTTAGTTTGCCAGGAACATTCGTGATATTGTCTGACATCGCACACACTTTGCAAAAGGCAACTGTGTGCACACTTGCACACGTCTCCTCACTATGAACCGTCTCGGATTATGGTCTATATCGCAAATGTTTGTATTTTACCAACCGTGTGTTCCGTAAAAACCTGGAGAGCATAATTTCACCGTAATTTAATTGCTACTATATCAAATTGAAATTTAAATTTAAATTCAAATTGAAATTGAATGTATGTTATTGCTTTATTCATATCCATCAGGTTCAGACAACCAATGAGTTATTTGATTCATAGGTACACATCATCTATTACATAAGAACCAAATAAAGAATGATGATCCACAGTTGTATACTTGTACAAATAAATACAGTAAAGAAAGAGGCCAAATACATTCTGGCTGATAAACAAGGTGAAACGGAATGCCCATATTGTGCCCTCCTCCATGCAGATGGCATACACAACTCTAGTCCAACCCCTTGTGGTGGCCGACCGCCCACCCTTCATGGTCTTCATGGAAACATCTAGATAATCATCGTGTTCTGGTTGAAATACTTTAACCTTTGCATGACCACCAATCATGTAGTTTGAGAGGCAATCTTTAGTAAACTGCTTTGGGAACCACTACAAAGGAAAAAAGATTCAGACATTGTCATCTAACACAAGTCATTATGGGCAGTAAAAAGAAGGCTGCAGAGTTCTTACTTACCATCCTGCAGTTTGCTGTTGCATTGGATAAAGTGTAAACAAATAGTTTAATTGATATCTTTTGACCAATTTTACTAACAATCTTTATCAGCTTCCTCACTTGATGCTGGTTCATCGATATCTCATTTCCCCATACGCAGAAAGGGTCGATGCATGGATCTTTACCAATTGCATATGTACCTAAAAGCACCAAGTTAATATTAGAAGATAAACACCAATTGCACAATGATGTAGTACAACACTCTTATATAATATCTTATAATATCCAATATACTCACATATTATATGAATTAACATCTTGTATTATGGGCCGGAAGGAGTTTATTGCATTCTTACAAAGTATCGGCTGATTAACTGCTGCTGTATCCATGGGTTAGAGCTAGTTTGAGCTAGTTCAGGCTCAAATAGCCCTAAAGTATATCTAAACACGAGGGCTAGTTTGAGCTAGTTGCATCTATAACCCACCCAAAAAATTATCCAACCCAAGAGGTGCTAATTGGAGCTAGTTCTCCTAGTGCATATATTGTCAATCTAGGTATCTAATCCTGTCATCCAAATACCTCTTTGGATGGAGTTAGTTCAGGGTTAGTCATGAGCTAGAAACTAACTCTAACCTCTAAGCTAAGTTGAATATCCAAACAGGGCTGTGTTGTTGTTGTTGCTGCTGCTGCTCTTCTACGTGTATCTAGACATCATCAGAACATTAAGGTAATACTCTTCCTTGTTGCTATGTAGCTTAGGATTGCATATGTAGACATTAAGTACAATGCATGTTGCTATGTAGCCTCAGATATATTACATATGGCCCTAGTTAACCTAATGATAAATGGGTCGCAGATATATTCAGGTAAAAGTCAGATTGACCGATTAGTCCCTTATCAGCCCTCGGCCTATATGGTACCATCTACCGATATCCTGAACAGTGAGCATATATAAGCCATGGGATGAAACTAACCTCGATGGAAAAAGCAGTCGTTCCCAAAATTGTCCTGTGTAGGGACATCGAGAAGCATGTTAAGCACAACAGGCTAAACATCAACCAAAATTATCCATGGCAGACAAAATAATCTCCAAAAGATAGCTTCAGTGTGCAGATTTAAGCATGCTAGTAAAGCAAAACAAGTGAAAAGGTGTGTTAACTGCAACAGGCCTAACATTTAACAACAAGCAAACATAGTCATTCATACATGTATTTTGTTGGTCTAAGTACACTGGTTATTGTTAAATAAAAATGGAAATGCGTGTTTAACTACAAGATGCAACAACCAAATGTAGTCATTCATGCCCTGTTTGTTTCAGCTTCGCTTAGATTTTAATCACCTATGGATTTGCTTCAGTGGCGAAGCTGTTTCTGCGAATCAGCTTCACCACCGAAGTACACTTTGAGGTGCTTCAAGGAATTGCACTAAAAATGAACCAAATCCAGATTTAGCTTCACTGGTTAAGCTGATTCCAAATAGCTGTTTGTTTTGGATTCCAGATTCGGCTTCACTGGCAAAGCTGAATTTGGTTCCAGAATCCGAAACAAACAGGGCCATAGTGGTATTGTTGAAACTGGTACTCGTGAAATTGAACTGCACAGTTCATACTTGCACATATAGAAAATCACGTTGTGAATAACTGGAATACAGAAGGCATACTACAAACAACCAAATATAGCATTTGAAACTGGACATATGATAACTACAAACAACAGAACAATCAAAAAACTTTAAAAGAGGCATATGCTAGCTATAACAGGCTTAATAGCAAGAAAATATATGCACAAGAAACTTGCAAAGAATAACAGCAAGATCTTTGTTTGCACAATGGAGAAAACATCAGTCAACTATAGGATGGTACTAACTCTTTTACCTTGTTTTTACCCCTTGCGCCATCAGCCAACTATAGGATGGTACTAACTCTTTTACCTTGTTTGCATATCTTTGTTTTCAGTACTTTTCAAAGCAGTTCACTGATGATTACCTCTCAAACCACTTGCATGGTCAAGAGACGAGGAAGGTATTCATTCAACACCCATGGTACAATATTGAAGTCTTGCTGAAGAGGACAAAGGTTGGGCGGGCAATTATCCATAGCCACTGGCCTAAAGTTGCAAGGACATTCAACATCACTGAAGGCTCAACATTTGCCTCCTGCTTTTGCAGTTTCCAAGATGAGATTCATCTATCCATTTAGCATGTATGATGCTACTTTCCAAAGGTTTTTGATGTTGCATGTGAAACTTGGTGCTGTTGTGTAATGGCGGAACTAAGTGCCGAAGCTATCTGATGTAATTCGATTATGAAATCCTGGTTGTTGTTATACGGATATGAAATATCTGGTGTGTGTTTTATAAGAAATGTCAATTTGATTAGTACATGGATTATCAATTATAGGCTAATTACCTTGCTTATTGGGATTTTTTATTGCATACGGTTACTCAGACAACACCGTGGGCAATGAACTCAAACAACACACATGATTTCTAGAAAGTAGGTGTGTTCAATCAACTAACAATCACACATGTCTTCTGGCAGAGAACTGTTTGCGTTAGGCCACCTTGCACAAACGTTTCCAAACAAAAAACTGTGTGTGATATACATACGAGTGGAAATGTTTTTTTTGGGATTCACCATGTGGGATGTACATATGAATGGAAACAATTGAGTTCCGATGCCTAGCCCGATCGCACACAAGAAACTTGTGTGCCAGGAGGGCCTATCCCCGACGGTTTCTGGGTCGTGTGGGAAGGACCCCCCTATCGCCCACACTCACTTGGCGATGGTTCCAAGTGCCGTCGTGGAAAGGGGTTAAAAACCGTTTGTATAGCATGTCGATGTACCAGTGACTTTCTAGTAGTCTGTAGGATCATATTCTTGTGTGTTACTATTGCTGCTAACCATGTCAGGACCACAAGCCGACGAGATTGGCTGGGAGAACATGGCGAAGAAGGAGTCACATGATAAATTTTAGCAAATGATGAGTGGCCAGGTGGGAGATGTGCTAAACATATTTGAAGAGGCCAAGGAGAAGATAGATGGAAGTTAGAAACTGAACAACATTTCACATGCTTAAAATAACCTAAGGATAGACATGTTGCTGGTGCTGTTTGTGAATTCACTAGCTTTGCTTCTGTTTGGTGGTCTGGACATTGTAGATTATATCATATTCCAGCTACTTGGGTTGCTTTGAAAACTGCTATGCATACTCGTTGGGTTCCACCATATTATCAACATGAATTGCTTCAAAAATTGCAGCGTTTAAGAGAAGGAACTTTTTCTGTAGAGAAATATTATCAGGAATTACAAACTGGTACGATTAGATGCGGTATTGTTGAGGATAACAAAGCTATGCTTGCATGTTTTATGGGTGGATTAAATAAAGAGATTCAGACCATTTTAGAGTATAAGGAGTATAATAATATCACTCATTTATTCCATCTTGCTAGTAAAGCTGAACGTGAAGTGCAGGATCGACAGGCATTGGCGCGAACTAATTTTTCTGCAGGTCGATCTTCATCATGGACAACACGTACATCCTCTACTCCCACACATACTACTGCAGCACCATAGACTTCAGCTGCCAATTCCAACCGAGATACAAGAAAACAGGCACCACCACCACCATCTTCCAGGAGTACACCTTCCAGTACCGCACAAAGCTCTTCTTCATCCATTGCATCAATAGGGCAAACACATGATATTATTTGTCGTCATTGCAAGGGTGGAAGTCATTATGCGAGAGAATGCCCATCTAAGCATGTGATGATTGCTACTAAGACTGGTGGGTACGAGTCTGCTAGTGATTATGATGAGGAGACTTTGCCTCTTATTACAAGTGAAGAACACTGTGGAGATGATTCTAATCATGAGACGCAATACATGGCTGCTGAAGATGTTGACAGGTATGAAATTTTAGTTGCTCAACGTGTTTTGAGTGTGCAGGTCACACAAGCTGAGCAAAATCAGAGGCATAATTTGTTCGATACAAAGGGAGTTGTGAAGGAACGTTCTGTCTGCGTCATCATAGATGGAGGGAGCTGAAACAACTTGGCTATCATGGAGATGGTGGAGAAGCTTTCTCTCACCACAAGACCACATCCGCATCCTTACAACAGCCAATGGTTCAACAACAGCGACAAGGTTAAGGTAACATGTACTGTTTGTGTGCATTTTAGTATCGCCACATTTGCTGATTTTGTTGATTGTGATGTGGTACCCATGCAAGCATGTTGCTTATTAATTGGTAGACCATGGCAATTCGATAAAAATTATATACACCATGGTAGAAACAATCACTATACTCTTGTTCATAAGGATAAACATATTACTTTGCTTCCTATTACTCCTGATTACATTTTGAAAGATGATATTAATCGAGCTAGTAAAGCAAAACAGGAACAAAATAAGAGTGAAAATCATATAGTGGCAAAAGAATTTGAGCAACAGATGAAACCTAATAATAAACCATCTAGTGTTGCTTCTGAAATTAAATTGAAAAGTGGATGTTTACTTGCCGCCAAATCTGATATTGATGATCTAGATTGTAGCATATCTATTTGCTATGCTTTTGTGTGCAAAGAGGCATTATTTTCATTCGAGGACGTGCCTTCCTCTTTGCCCCTACTGTCACTAACATTTTGCAGGAGTTTGTTGACGTCTTTCCACAAGACGTGCCACCGGGATTACCACCTATTCGGGGGATTAAGCATCAGATTGACTTAATTCCCGGTGCATCACTACCCAACCATGCACCATACGATACCAATCCAGAGGAGACAAAGGAGATTATGCGTCAAGTACAAGAGCTGCTCGACAAAGGTCATATACGCGAATCTCTAGTCCTTATGTTTTTCCTATTATACTAGTGCCAAAAAAGGATGGTACGTCTTGTATGTGTGTTGATTGTAGATGCATAACTAATATTACTATTCATTATCGGCATCCTATTCCTAGGCTAGATAATATGCTTGATGAATTGAGTGGCTCTACAATAATCTCCAAAGTTGATTTGCGTAGTGGATACTATCAAATTCATATGAAATTGCGAGATGAATGGAAAACAGCATTTAAAACTATGTTTGGATTATATGAGTGGTTAGTCATGCCTTTTGGGTTAACTAATGCACCTAGTACCTTCATGAGATTAATGAACAAAGTTTTACATGCTTTTATTGGACGACTTGTGGTAGTCTATTTTGACGATATACTGATTTGTGGCAGATCTTTGGAGGAACATTTGGAACATTTACGTGCTATTTTTATTGCTCTACATGATGCACGTTTGTTTGGTAACCTTGGGAAGTGAACCTTTTGCAGCGGCCTAGTATGTTTTCTTGGCTATGTTGTTACTCCACAGGGAATTGAAGTTGATAAAGCCAAGATTGAAGCTATTGAGAGTTGCAAGGAGCCCAAAACGGTCACACAAGTGAGGAGTTTTCTTGGCCTCGCTGGATTCTATAGGCGTTTTGTGAGAGATTTCAGCACCATTACTGCACCTCTCAATGAGCTTACAAAGAAGGATGCGCCTTTGGTTTGGGGTACCACACAGGAAGAATCCTTCACGGTATTGAAAGATAAGTTCACACATGCTCCTTTACTCCAGCTTCCTTATTTTAATCAGCCCTTTGAGCTTGAATGTGATGCTAGTGGAATTGGATTAGGAGTGTGTAATTACAAGATGGAAAACCTGTTGCATACTTTTCTGAAAAATTGAGTGGGCCTAGTCTGAATTATTCTACTTATGATAAAGAATTATATGCTCTTGTTCTGACTTTAGAAACATGGCAACATTACTTATGGCCCAAAGAATCTGGTATACATTCTAATCATGAATCTTTGAAACATATTAAAAGTCAAGCTAAACTGAATCATAGACATGCTAAATGGGTTGAATTCATTGAGACTTTCCCTTATGTCATTAAACACAAGAAGGGTAAAGAAAATGTTATTGCTGATGCATTGTCTCGTCGCTATACTATGCTTCCACAAATATTTGGTTTGGAGACCATCAAATATGAATATGTGCATGATGCTGATTTTAAAGGTGTATTGCAGAATTGTAAAGAAGGAAGAACATGGAACAAGTTCGTCGTTAATGATGGATTTGTGTTCCGTGATAACAAGCTATGCATTCCCGCTATCTCCGTTCGTCTTTTGTTGTTGTAGGAGGCACATGGAGGAGGATTAATGGGACACTTTGGCGTGAAGAAGATGGAGGACGTACTTGCTACACATTTCTTTTTGGCCAAAGATGAGACGGGATGTTGAGCGTTTTGCTGCTCGCTGCACTACATGTCAAAAGCTAAGTCACGACTCAATCCTCATGGTTTATATATGCCTTTGCTTGTACCTAGTGTTCCTTGGGAGGATATATCTATGGAATTTGTTTTAGGTTTACCTTGAACAAAGAAGGGGAGGGATAGCATTTACTGTCGTGGATAGATTCTTGAAAATGGCACACTTTATACCATGTCATAAAAGCGATGATGCTGTTAATGTTGCTGATTTGTTCTTTCATGAAATTATTCACTTGCATGGTGTGCAAAATACTATTATTTCAGATCGTGATAATAAATTTCTTAGCCACTTTTGGAGATGTTTATGGGCTAAGTTGGGGACTAAACTGCTTTTTAGTACTACTTGTCACCCCCAAACTGATGGACAAACTGAAGTAGTAAATAGAACATTGTCTACTATGCTTAGGGCTATTTTGAAGAATAATAAGAAAATGTGGGAAGAATGCTTGCCTCATATTGAATTTGCTTATAATCATTCATTGCATTCTACTACTAAGATGTGCCCATTTGAAATTGTGTATGGTTTCCTACCTCGTGCACCTATTGATTTGTTGCCTCTTCCATCTGCGGAGAAGGTTAATTTTGATGCTAAACAACGTGTTGAATTGATTTGAAAAATGCATGAGTTAACTAAGTAAAACATTGAGCGTATGAATGCTAAATATAAACTTGTTGGAGATAAGGGTAGAAAACATGTTGTGTTTGCACCTGGATATCTTGTTTGGTTACATTTGCGTAAGGATAGATTTCCTAATTTGCACAAATCAAAGCTAATGCCACGTTTTGATAGACCTTTTAAGGTGTTAGAGAAAATAAATGATAATGCATATAAACCGGAGCTACCTGCAGATTTTGGAGTTAGTCCCACTTTTAACATTGCAGATTTGAAGTCTTATTTGGGTGAGGAAGATGAGCTTTCGTCGAGGACGACTTCATTTCAAAAAGGGGAGGATGATGAAGACATCAATACCATTTTTACACCCACAGCTCCTACTACTACATATACTGGACCAATTATTAGAGCTCGCGCATGCCAATTAAATTATCAGGTACTTCCGTTTCATGGTAATGATTCTAATGTTCATCAGAATATGATGCTGCCTAAATTGAATACATTTGTTTTGCTTACAAATGAAGGGCCTAGCATGGACAAGAGAGATGATCACATGAGCAAGATCAAGCATGAAGATTATGGCATGCGCAAGGGAAATGAGACTGGAGTTTCGAGTAATGACTTCAGAACTTTGAAGCCACCATAATGAGTGTACGAAGGCTTGGACGAAATATACAAGATGCCACTTCCTAAATTTCGTCCAGAGCCTATTATTGGTGCTGCGTCGCCTTATTATTGGGCCAGGCCCATGTAATTTTGAAATACTAGAGTATAGGCTGTTTTAGAGTCCATATGTGTGGGAAACAAGAGATAGGGTTGGTTTTGGACCCCTTCCACAAGGGCCACCAAATCTCCCCCCCCCCTCTTCCTCCATATATACATCCCTTAATGCATCGTTTAGACTTTGGGTTTTGTTTAGATTAAAGTTCACCATAGCTGCAACTTCGCGTATTTCGTTTTTGTTCAACGACCAGACAAAGACGTCACAGAACCCCACGTTCATCAATAAAGCTTTCCTATTATATTCGCAATATCAGATTGCAATCTTAGTTTCTTGCTTGTTCTTTGTTTGCTTGTACGAATAGATCCTCGTGGTCAGGTTGATCGTGCTCCAGTGTGGTCAATAACCTCTAAGAGTTGGTTTAGCGATTGATAAGGCGTGACGTCCTCGCACGTTCGTAGTTGGATCGTCGAAGTCTACTCTACCAAAACGATAGCCACCATCTCATTGAAAGATGGGACACCTTTGTCGCTATCACTAGAGCTATAAGTGTATGAAAGCCCAAAAAGAAACCAAGTGAGCATGCATCCAACTTGCTTGCTCATGAAGACCTAGGGAAATTTGAGGAATCCCATCATTGGAATATACAAGCCAAGTAGTATATCAAAGTGATAAAATAGGAGAATCTCTATCATGAAGAACATTGTGCTATTTCAAAGCACAACTATGAAAAAGGATAGTAACATTGTCCCTTGTGTCTTTCTCTCTCTCTCTCTCTCTCTCTCTCTCTCTCTCTCTCTCTCTCTTTTTGTTTGGGCTTCTTTGGTCTCTTTTTTATATTAAAGTCCGGAGACTCGTCCCAACTTGTGAGGGAATCATAGCTTCCATCATCCTTTCCTCACATGGGCAATTCTCTAATAATGATGATCATCACACTTTTATTTACTAACAACTCAAGAATTACAACTCGATACTAGAACAAAATATATGACTATATATGAATGCCTCACGCATATGAGAACAATATGACAATGATGGTATGTGTCATAATAAAATGGAACGGTGGAAGTTGCATGGAAATATATCTAGGAATGGCTATGGAAATGCCATAATAGGTATGTATGGTGGCTATTTTGAGGAAGGATATATGGTGGGTTTACTGCACCGGCGAAAGTTGCGTGGTACTAGAGAGGCTAGCAATGGTGGAAGGGGGAGAGTGTGTATAATCCATGGACTCAACATTAGTCATAAAGAACTCACATACTTATTGCAAAAGTTTATTAGTCATTAAAAAGAAAGTACTAATATGCATGCTCCTAGGGGGATAGATTCGTAGGAAAAGACCATCACTCGTCCCCGACCGCCACTCATAAGGAAGACAATCAAAGAATAAATCATGTTGCGACTTCATCACATAACGGTTCACCAAACGTGCATGCTACAGGAATCACAAACTTTAACACAAGTATTTCTACCAATAAACAATTACTCACTAGCATGACTCTAATATCACCATCTTTATATCTCAAAACAAATGCAAGGAATCAAACTTCTCATATTATTCAATGCTCTTTATATGAAAGTTTTTATTATATCCCTCCTGGATGCCCATCATATTAGGACTAAATTCATAACCTAAGAAAATTAACATGATGTTTAAGACTCAAAATAATATAAGTGAAGCATGAGAGTTCAAGAATTTCTATAAAAAAAACCACCGCCGTGCTCTAAAAAGATATAAGTGAAGCACTAGAGCAAACTGCCTAGCTCAAAAGATATAAGTGAAGCATATAGAGTATTATAATAAATTCATGATTAAAGTGTGTCCCTCTCAAAATGTGTGTATAGCAAGGATGATTGTGGCAAACTAAAAATCAAAGACTCATATCATACAATACGTTCCAAGCAAAACACATATCATGTGGTGAATAAAAATATAGCCTCAAGTAAATTTACCGATGGATTGAAGACGAAAGAGGGGATGCCATCCGGGCATCCCCAAGCTTAGATGCTTGGTTGTCCTTGAATATCACCTTGGGGTGCCTTGGGCATCCCCAAGCTTAGGATCTTTCCACTCCTTATTCCATAGTCCATCAATTCTTTACCCAAAACTTGAAAACTTCACAACACAAAACTTAACAGAAAACTAGTTAGATCCGTTATTATAATAAAATAAACCACCACTTTAGGTACTGTTGTGAACTCATTCTAAATTTATATTGGTGTAGTATCTACTGTATTCCAACTTCTCCATCGTTCATACCCCCCGATACTACCCATAGATTCATCAAAATAAGCAAACAACACATAGAAAATAGAATTGGTCAAAAATAGAACAGTCTGTAGTAATCTGGAAATTTCGTATACTTCTGTAACTCCAAAAATTCTGAAAATCAAGGCAATTTGTATATCAATCTTATGTAAAAAATTCATATCCAAATCTCATTTCTATGATTTTTTAAATTCTGGCAATGAGCGCAATAGTTTCTGTCTTTCAGCAAGATGAAATCAACTATGTAACATCCCAAATTTTCAATTTGGAATGTTCTACACCAGAGCATCAATGCATATCATATTTTATTTTCTTTCGGTTTGATCCTAGAAATTCTATGCAACTCAAGGAACCTTAGAGAGAGTTAGGGATTTCGTTATTCTCATATCTGGGTTTTCTCAAATTTTGAAAATAGGATCATTTGATTTTATTTATTTTATCTTCAATTATTTCTATTAAAAAATATGAGAGAGGGAATAAAATGACTTTCTCAAAATAAAGAAATATTGAGGATTTAGTAAAAAAATCAAATAAGATTTATTTTGGAGTTTTTGCTATTTTATTTGAATTTAGGAAAAATTGCACGTTTTTTCAAAACTGCATTTCAGGGCCAAGAAAATGTTCATCTCATTCAAAATATTTTATTTAGACGGTGAAAATTTGTTTTGGCATTTTTAAATTTTTATTTATTTTCCTAGAATTTATTTTCTGTTCGGCGGAATTATTTTTAAAAAACGCGCGAGCGCCCGACTGGGCCAACGCCCAGCTGAGCCGG
>NC_041391.1:372926738-372939901 GCF_002162155.2 Triticum dicoccoides | reverse complement strand
CGCCAGCACCAGCCCCGCCGCCGACCCGCCGCTGCCGCCTCGCGCCGCCGCCACCACCGCAGCCCCGCCACCCCCGTGCCGTCCCGCCGCCCCGCCGGAGCCGAACCGGAGGTATAGCCGTCACCGCCGTGGTCCGTTTTAAAAAAACGATCCGATTTTTTTAGAAACCCTAGTTTCATTTTTTTAAATCGGTTTTTCCGGTTTATTTATTTAGCGAGTGTTCGCCCGTTCGTTCGTTTTAAAGGACGAGTTCACTGTTTAGTCTCAGTTAACGAACGTTCGTTCGTTAATCTGTTCGTCAGTTTGTCTTTTTGTCGGATTTTTCCGCGGTTATTTCTGATCGCAATTTTTTATCCGATTTTCGTTTTAGTATAACTTTTCGCTCGTTTATCGGAATCAGGCGATTCAAGCGCCTAGAGTTTCGTCTCGAAACCCTCTTTCCATTTAACCAACTCAAACAAGTTTTTGCTTCTGTAAAATTTTACTTAGGTCCAAATTAGTAAATGAAGCTTGTTTCTTTCGCCGTTTGAGTTTCGTTACTTCATTTGATTTGATTATTTTTGCAAACCGGAGTTCTTAAGTTGAACTTTCTGGTAAGTTCTCTTATTTGAGTTTTACCTATGCATTAGATGAGTACTTATTGTATGCTTGTTTGTTTGCGATAGAGTACCCGGAGTGCGCCGCTTGCTACTTCGAATCCCTAGGTTTCATGGATCATCAGCAAGGCAAGTAACACTTTGATCATACCTCTTTACTATCCAGTTTTATTGCATTAGATCAATCCTCAAACAATTGCATGATTAGGGTCTGATTAATATGTGGGTTTTGGGAAGTAGTTGAGGTAGTACATATTACCTGTTTTATTATTAAACCATTGGGAGTTACTCTACATTTTCTTATTATGCGATGCTATGCTAGTAGACGTGGATTGGGTGAGTGTATCCATGACAGATGTGAGATTGTTAATTAATGGTTTATTTAAGGTGGCAACTTTAATACACATCTGGGTGGATTGAGGCACCTGGGTATTCCAGGGATTGCCTATTTTCTTTATGGACCGCCACCCAGGCTCAAAGGGATCATAAGATTATTCATGCTAGAAACTTCCGTGTGCAGCCACAAGCTACTATGGGCTCTAGCATAGTTGATTAAGTCGTGCGAACTCTTACAGTGGTAGACTAGCAGATGTAGGGGAAAGTAGGTGTAACTGTCTACCCGATCGTAAGGTGCTAGCGCTTCTGAAAGACTATGTCTCGGTCATCCGTTTCTCAAACACCATGTAGTGCGAGAATCCCAACGGAGGAGATCGAGTCTTGTGGGGAAAAGTGCGCAAACCTCTGTGGAGTGTACAAACTAATCATGGTTAGTCGTGTCCCCGGTTATGGACGTTTTGAGTATCTAGTACTTGGATTATCATGTGAATCTCATCATGTTACTTTAATTACTATTGTTGGGTTTTAATGATGATGCTTAATTGGGATTGAGAGGATGTCTATCTTCTCAATGTTTAACAACCACCATGATAGTTAACTAAAATTTATTCCTTTGCAGTAGGGAAAATTTTGCTTTATGCAAAACCGTAACCATAGAGCTTTCCACCAGCCATATATGCATGTAGTATAGCTTTATTCACTCATTACTCTCTATGTGTTACATTGCCAGCATATTCCATGTGCTGACCCGTTTTCGGGCTGCAACGTTCATGTTGCAGACTTTTCAGATGACGAGTAAGGTGCCTTTAGGTTGTGGTTCTATACTCAGTGATGCCGTTGGAGTTGATGGACTCACTTATCTTCCAAGCCTTCCGCTGTTATCGTTATTAGACGGCCTTAAGCCATATTTATTGTAATAAGTTCTCTTTTGAGACATTCGATGTAATAAGTGTGTGATTGCTACTCTGTTATAAATCCTTCAAGTACTGTGCGTGTCAGCATTACTGATCCAGGGATGACACTAAAGTACAGAGATCAGACTGTTTGAGGTCTGGTCGCTACAAACTATCACCATAGACCATCCCAAAGGTCTTACTTGGCTCAAACACTAATTAAAACACCAAAGCACAACTACTAAAGAGGTAATAATGTGTATTTTCGTAAAAACAGAAAATAAAAATATTGGGTTGTCTCCCAACAAGCGCTTTTCTTTAAATCCTTTTAGATAGACATTGATAATTTTAGCGATGCTCACATGAAATATAACAATTGAAACACAAAGAGAACATCATGTAGGATGTGAAAAACAAGTTTAAGTCTAACATACTTCCTATGCATAGGCATTTTATAAGCAAACAAAATATCAAGACAAGCAAAAACTAGCATACGCAAGGAAGAAGAAAGAAACAGTAGCAATCTCAACATAACGAGAGGTAATTTAGTAACATGAAAATTTCTACAACCACATTTACCTCTCTCACAATAATTACATGTCAGAAAATATTCAAATTCAACAATATAGATATCATATAAAATTTTCTCTTCATGATCCACATGCATGCATAGTTGACACTCTTCCGAAATAGTGGGATTAACATTAACTAAAGTCATGACCTTTACAATCCCACTTTTATTAAAAAAATCATAAGATTGAAGACTCTCCAAATATGTGGGATTCTTTTTTCCTAGAGTTGACACTCTTCCGAACCCACTTTCAATAATATTGCAAACATATTCATCACGAGGCTTAAATAAATTTTCAAGAGCATAAGAAGCATCATCACCCCAATCGTGATCATTGGAATAAATAGTGGACATAACAAAACTAGCATCCCCAAGATTGGGGTTATGCATATTATTAGCACAATTTACATTAATAGAAATTATAATAACATCATTGCAATCATGCTTTTGATTCAAGGAACTATCAAGTATGGGTGCAATAGCAATAATATCATGTTTAACATAAGTAACTATAGCAAATTCATCTCCATAAGCATTATTAATGTTGGCATCATGGCCATAATAATAGCAAGCATCACATTCATTAAGAGGGGATATTTCAATCAAATCAATGGAATCATAATTATCTATAGATTCATGCATATCATTATTTTCTTCCAAAGCAGCGGACAATCTTTCAATAAATTCTTTAACATAGACATTATGAGCATAGTTTTAATAGCAATATTTAAGTATGTCAAAATTTTCAGATTTGTAGAGAGTAATATCATACTTTTCAATCAAAGAAGCAACTTCATAAGCACCCTTAAAAGTAACAAATTCTACAATTTGTTCGATATCATAGTAACTATAAACACCTTTGGCATAAGAAGATACAGTTCATTATCATTAAACTCACATAGGTAGGTAAGGTGTTTTTTAGGGTTGTTCGAGCAACAAGTAAAATCATAAATTTCACATAGATTCCAAGCATAACATAGCAAACAATTTATTTGATTCCATAAGAGTCCCCCCTTTTAAGACAAATGGTGATGCGCAAAATGAGCATGCTCATCTAATGATTTTCCGTCAACTAAACTAGTGTGGGTTTTAGCACGAGCACATATGGATCAAAGATGATCCAAGTAGAAAACTTTAAGTGGACCCATAAACCTTTTGCTTTATAATTTGCAATAAACACAAATTATACCAAGCAAACAAGCAAATGAGCAAGTAAGACATAAAGACAAACAAAAAAGGCGAATAAAAAGGCAAATATTTTTGTATTTTTCTGAAAACATTTTAGAAATGGGGGTGAGGAAAACGGGAGGCAAATGGAAAATAATGTAAGTGCAAGAGATGAGAGTTTGTGTTAGGTACTTGGTAGGCTTGATGTAGAACCTCCCTGGCAACGACGCCAGAAATTCTTCCTGCTACTTCTTGAGCGTGCGTTGATTTTTCCCTTGAAGAGGAAAGGGTGATGCAGCACAGTAGAGATAAGTATTTCGCTCAGTTAAGAACCAAGGTATCAATCCAGTAGGAGGCACAAGCAAGTCCCCAATATATGCACCTGCACAAACTAACAAACACTTGCACACAACGCAAAAAAGGGGTTGTCAATCCCTTCACGGTCATGAACAAGAGTGAGATCTAAAAGAGATAGGTATAAACAATAAATAAAATAGGAAACTAAAGTAAATATAAATAAATTGCAGCAAGATATTTTTGGGTTTTCTTGTTTATAGATCTGAAAATATATGATGGAAAATAGACCTGGCCGCCATAGGTTTCACTAGAGGCTTCTCTCTTGAAGATAACATACGGTGGGTAAACAAATTACTATTGAGAAATTTATAGAAAAGCGCAAAGTTATGACGATATCTAAGGCAATGATCATGAATATAGGCATCACGTCTGTGAAAAGTAGACCGACTCCTACCAGCATATACTACTATTATTACACACATCTAGGGTATTAACTTCATAAGAACGGAGTAACACCTTAAGCAAGATGACATGATGTAGAGGGATAAACTCAACCAATATGATATAAACCCCATCTTTTATCCTTGATGGCAACAATACAATACGTGCCTCGCTACCCCGTCCGTCACTGGGTGAGGACACCATAAGATTGAACCCAAAACTAAGCACCTCTCCCGTTGTAAGAAGAACCAATCTAGTTGGCCAAACCAAACCGATAGTTTGAAATACAAAGATATCTTAATCACGCATAAAAGAGTTCAAAGAAGACTCAAATAATATTCATAGATAATATGATCATAAATCTACAATTCATCGGATCTCAACAGACGCACTGCAAAATAAGATGACATCGAATAGAACTCCAAGAACATCGAGGAGAATATTGTATTAAAGATCAAAGAGAGAGAAGAAGCCATCTAGCTACTAGGTATGGACCCTTAGGTCCGTGGTAAACTACTCACCCTTCATTGGAAGGGTAGAAAGGTTGATATAGAGGCCCTCCGTGATCGAATCCCCCTTCGGCAAAGTGCCGGAAAAGGGCCCAAGATAGGATCTCACGGGAACAGAAGCTTGCGGCAGCGGAAAAGTATCTTTGTTGTGCCCTCTGGTATAGTGAATATTTGAGGATTTATAGTGCTGAGATTAGGTCAAGACGGTCGACGAGGGGCCCACAAGCCAGTGGGCGCGCCCCATGGCTTGTGGCCACCTCGTGGGTCTTCTGGTCTCCTCTCCAAGTCTCGTGGGTTTCTTCTGGTCCAAGAGAAATCACCCTAAGTTTTATTCCATTTGGACTCAATTTGATATTCCTTTTCTATAAATGTCAAAAACAAGGAAAAAACAGAAACTGGCACTGTGCTCTAGATTAATAGGTTAGTCCCAAAAATAATATAAAATAGCATATTAATGCACATAAAACATCCAGAACAGATAATATAATAGCATGGAACAATTTAAAATTATAGATGTGTTGGAGACGTATCACTATTGAGTATATCAATCAATTATATGAATTATATCATGCCATCCTGTATACTTAGACAACATGTATGTGAATTATTTCATCCCAACCTATTTTAGGAAGACATCATATAGTTATGTCATGTCATCCTGCTTAGATAGTCACCGTATGTCGAATTATGCCATTCTATCCTGTTTAGTTATCCATCGTATATCTGAAATTGTGTCATGCTATCATGTTTAATCAGTCATCATATATGTGAAATTGTGTCATGTTGTCCTGTTTGGTTAGACAACATATATGTTAATTGCCACATCTGTCTATTATAATGTTTGTACATTCAATTTCTTTTCTTGTTTACCAGTCATTTGAATTGGAGGTGGTGCTTGCAGTATCTAAGGGAGTAAAAACATGTTCTTATTAAAAGATGGTGCTACACGTTGATGCAGATAGAACCATGGTTGTAGTGGCCCATGAACTAGCCCCACCACACATAACCGAGACTCTTGCAAATTGTACCCCTACACCGTTGGACAGAGAACCAGCTACACCCGTCTAACCCCAACCCCAGCAGTAACCCACTTCTAGTTGACACAACACCATGTCCACCACCGAGTACCCCCACACGAGCAGTTAGTAAGGCAACTACAGTGCCCAAAGCATGAAGACCACCAGAACGAACCCAAACTCCATGTTGAAAGCAGAAGAGCAACAATTCTCAAGTCAGATTTTGTAGCTATGGTTTATACTCATTTGCTCTTGCATCACTGTATTTACTCATACCAACAAATTTCGAATTTGAAGGATCCAATAGAAACTCCAATGGTGCAACGGGTATGTATTAAACCTATTTCTTTAACTGGATTGTTGTTCTAACTTCTTCCTCTATGTTGATTTCGATTTCACTTGTATACATAGTGATGTTCTCATGTCATGCACATTACAACTGTCGTTAGTGTTGTGTAGTTTCCCACACTTATATTCTATCTATGCTGCTTTGTCTTACACAAATATGATTTCAACTGTGTCTCTATCTCGATTTCACAAAATAAACTAGAATGATATAGACAATATAGTGACCATGGTACATAGATATATGTTTGTTTCATAATGTTATCCTATCCACCTTACTATTGAACCGGTTTACCAAAATGAGTTTCATATACTACATGATAAACATGTGATGTGTCTGCTTGTTTCTCTTGTATAATGCCGACAGAATATTGGAGAAGAGCACCCCATTATGCAATGGTAGAGAAAGTAATGCAGATAAGGTTCAAGATAGTGACAGAACCCTGTTAGTCTCAAAGAAAGCTGATAAAAAATATCTTGTACATAGTGAGACAACCCCAAAGTCATGCCTTGATGTAGTGTTCGAGTTACTTGCCACTACCGCCGGCACAAGCTCTTCGAACTCACTGCCTGAATCAGTTTGGCTTCTTGAGTCTTAGCTACAAGCTGAAATGCATGAATCAGTTGTGCTACGACAAGAAGCCGAGGGACTGAGGAAGTCCCTGCAGAATTCAGATGCATACTTTCTGGTGCAATAACAAGCATTGGATGGTTTTAGTGCCAAACAAGAGAAAGCTAATAAGCTTGCTAAGCTTCTTGCCAGCATGGTGGGTACCTAGGATATAGTTTCTTGAGCTCTTCTGAAGTGGTTTCAGTTCTCGACTTGTTTTGTTGCCGCGTTTATGTGCGCTAGTGGCCAATTTAGACGCCTGGTGTATGTAATATGCTGCTTTGTTCACTATATTTGCACTGGTGGCAAACTTTGATGCCTAGTGGATGTAATATTTGTAATAGCCATAATAGCCCAGCATAAGTTGCTTGCTTATTGATTTGCTTATTGTCTTGTTTATTTGTTTGCTTGTAGTCACTTTGGTTCTTTTTCTACGGTTTGCTAGTTGCCACATTTTTTTTGAGAACTAGGCCATAATAACCATGATCCACATATGGACCATTTTAACCATGGTCCTGCTACCTGTTGTACTGACCATGGACCAACTATCGGCCGTCGAATTCATGGGCCTTCTACGGGCCGTCGAATTCATGGGCGTTCTATGGGCCGCATGATCGATAGGCCAAACTTGCGCCATACTATTCGTGGACCAATAACGAACAACAATATGGGCCGTAAATGGTATAAAATGGGAATCGTCCATTTATGGGCCCGGCCATAACGGGCTGTTAACAGGCCGATATGTATCACAGGATTAATTCCATCGACAGGCATAACATGCCATTAATGGACTGGAAGAGATGACGCTATGAAAACGGCCCTATGGTTTAACGGCCGCAAACGGGTCGACTGTAACCACAGGCTGAATTTGGCCCATTAGTGAAACAAACCGGTAAGAGTTCGTAAATAATCAAGGGCTAGAAATGATCCCAAGAATAAATGTGCCCTTACAATCTTGAAAGATAACATGCACTAGAAATGGCCCAACTAAAAATGGGTCGTTAATGGTTATAAACTGATATAATGTTCATTATGGGCTAGTTTCACCACGGGCCGTTAAAGGGCCAAGAGTTACAAAGGGCCTCTGATACGTATCCAACGTATCTATAATTTTTTTTATTGTTCCATGCTATTATATTATTGATCTTGGATGTTTTATTTATATATCATTTTTTGGGATTAATCTATTAACCTAGTGCCCTTTGCCACTTGTTATTTTTTGCTTGTTTTTAGTTTTGCAGAATATCAGTACCGAACGAAGTCCAAATGCCACAAAAAAATTTGGGGAGTTTTTTCCTTGCAATAAGAGACCCTAGAAGCTTGGGATAGGATGAGAAGATGGAGCAGTGGCCCACAAGGCACCAGGATGCACCTAGGGGGGTGGGGCGCGCCCTAGTGGCTTGTGGGGCCCATGTGGCTCCATTTGACCTAACTCCGCCTCTATAAAATCTCTACAGTCATGAAACCAACATAGGAGTCCACGAAATACTTTTTCTATCGCTGCAAAGAAAGTTCTAGAACCACGAGATCCCATCTAGAGGCCTATTCCGGCACTCTGTCAGAGGGGGAATCGATCACGGAGGGGCTCTACATCATCCTTGCCGCCCTCTGATAAAGCGTGAGTAGTTTACCATGGACCTATGGGTCCATAGTTAGTAGCTAGATGGCTTCTTCTCTCTATTTGATCTTATATATAATGTTCTCCTCGATGTTCTTGGAGACCTATTCAATGTAATGACTTTTTGTGGTGTGTTTGTTGGGATCCGATGAATTGTGAGTTTATGACCAGATCCATCCATGAATATTATTTCAGTTTTCTCTAAACTCTTTTATGCATGATTAAAATAGCTGTGTAATTCTCCCCGATCGATTGATTTGGTTTCGCCAACTAGATTGATTTTTCTTGCAATGGGAGAGGTGCTTTGTAATGGGTTCGATCTTACGAAGCTCAATACCAGTGACAGAAGGGGATATGACACGTATGTATCGTTTCTATTAAGGGTAAAAAGACGGGGTTTACCCATACATGGGTTTATCTTTTCTACATCATGTCATCTTGCTTAAGGCGCCACTCCATTTTTCTCATGAACTTAACACACTAGATGCATGTTGGATAGTAGTCGATGTGTGGAGTAATAGTAGTAGATACAAAATCGTTTCGGTCTACTTATCTCAGACGTGATGCCTATATATGATCATTGCCTTGGATATCTTCATAATTATTTGCTTTTCTATCAATTGCCCAACAACAATTTGTTTACCCATCTTATGCTATTTTCAAGAGAAAAGCCTCTAGTGAAAACTATGGGCCCCGAGTCTATCTTTTATCATATGTTAAAACCAAAATACCTTGCTGCATTTTTCTTTTATTTATTTTATTTTTTGTCTGACCTATCTATCAAAAACTATACAATTTAATCTTGCTTGTGACCGTCAAGGGATTGACAATCCCTTGTTCGCGTTCAGTTGCAAGGATTTGTTATTTGTGTGCAGGTGCTGCTAATGAGTTGTTGCTTGGTTCTCCTACTGGATTGATAGCCTTGGTTCTTAACTGAGGGAAATACTTATCCTACGGTACTACATCATCCTCTCCTATTCGGGGAAATCCCAATGTAGTTCACAAGGAGTAGCCTCATATGGACCGAAAGAAGTCATGGACCATCAACGGGCCGGAGGTTACAATGGGCTGAAATTATATTGGATGACCCATATGAGCCGTTGGGCCGATTTCAGAAAGGCTAAAATAGGTCGTGAGTTAGCGGGTTGTAACATCCCAAAATTTACAATTTCAGAATGCTAATTACTTAAATAAGATTTATTAAAAACTTGCTTGTGTTGTTTGCTTTTAGCTCTATATTTGTTTGGGATTTTTTTAAGTTTACTAAATATTCAAATGAGAGGGAATAAAAGGACATTCCCAAATATTCCTTTCTCATATCATTTGGGTTTTTATATTTAAGACAAATCCAACTCAAAAATAAAATCAATGGAGAGAAGGTAATATGACTCCTTCAATATAAAAAGCAGTTGAAACTGTTTAAAAACAATTTGAATATTTTGTATGCGTTCAAATATATTTTTGGACTTATTTATAACCGTAATGTTATTATAGAACATTTATAAAGCCCCAAATAGTTTTTAATGCGTATTTTATTACGTATATGGGCTGGAAAAATGTTCACTTTTACGTATATTCGTAATACTATTTAAATAAATGTTTGGTAATTTTTAGAATTCGTTTGATATTTGTATTTGGCCAGATATAGCTCATGTTATTAATAAGTCAACAAGGTTCCTAGATTTTATGTTCACTGGGCTGCACAACGCCCAGCGGTGCAACCATTCCTATTATCCGCTCCACAATGCAACTTAGCAGCAGCGAAGAACCGCTATTTCCTACCTAGTTGGGATGAGCCACATTTCCCCCTATTTTTTTCTCTATTCTCTTCTGATTGGACTGTTTGCTCTTGGCCCAACAAAGGTTCATGTACGCTCCTCCTTTTCCTTCACTCACAGAGTCAACAATGACCACAATCCTTCCATCGCATCTATTTCCTGCATCCCAAACCCAACGAAGTCCATCCATAAATATCAAAGTTGAAGCACGCCAGACCTTTTTCGCTCCTAAACACACCCAGCCTCTGCCTTACGCGTACTACATGCTGAAGCCGATACTCCTTTGCGCAACTATCGCTGGATACCTTCATTGGATTGCTAAGATCCATCGGATCTACATGTAAAATCTTCATCGGGTCGTGGATGCTTCAACATGAAAAATTTCCTCCTCGTCAAGGAAAATCCATTCAGAGAAAGATATTCAACTTTCATCAACTGTACCCCTCTATTTTGGTAATCTAAGTCTGAGGTATTCCCGCGTGAATTCACCAAATTCGTCGCACTAGTTTATTATTTTTCTAATTCCTTTTACCAGCGGCTGCAACACATTGTTTTGCACAATATTGGTATTCAAAATTTTCTATTTTGAGTAGTTGCATATATCTAGGTTAAATTGACCTACGCTGGAGCCATCTAATCTAAAAATATGGTGCACTTTGGGTGATCCTCTGCTGAAACCGTAGATATTCTCACGATCTGTTTAACAAGGCACCTCCACTCACGCTATCTATTTAAAACAGACGTTTGTTAACTGCATATCCAATTCGGCGAACGCCTGACTTTTCCGGCAAAATTATTTCTTCTTCTATTTTGTCAACTAGAGACCATCTATATTGTCGATCCTCTCAATGAGCTTTGTATCTAAACTTTGCCAGTATATGGCGAAGAGCGTGGTTGTGTCAACGAGATATTACTTCTTAATCAACTATGAGGCAAGTTTGCACTTTTGATTTTGCTCATCCTATATACTGCTATGCATGTGTGGTTTCATGATATGATATATGTTTGGCCTGCTATGTGTATCCCGCGTTGTCGTGTTTTGATATTGATTGTGATATCTGATGGTGTGATCAACTTGTTATGGTAGACGTGGGCATGTGTCGAGTGATCCATGAAAATGGCAAGTTTTGTAGCCATAGGCTTAGGCTATTTAACCAGGTGAATGCGTCACTGGCAGATCACTCTATTGTCCCTAGAGAATGCGCCATTGACAGAGCACACTTGAGGCGAGGTATTGGTTTCGGAACATAAATTAGGTGAATGCATCCTTGACAGAGCGCTCTATTGTTCCTAAAGAATGCGCCACTGACAGAGCGCACTTGAGATGCTTCTAAAGTTCTTGTCAGGTTTATTTAGATTCTCTGGGGTTATCATGGGCGAATAAATTTGAATCGGTTGAAAGTTCAGTTAGTGGAGGTAAGTGAAGACATTCTTCTCCAAACTAACTTGAGTGTTTTTTGTCATACTTTACTTGTGGATGTAGGTTTGCTATATCATTATGTGTGATTTGCCAATTCATTCAATGTATTAACCCTTGTGGCTGCAACTTATCATGTTGCAGGATTTTTAGATGACCAGTGAGATACAGTAGGGTCGCGAGTCTTCACTCGGCATTTTCGCCAGTGGCGTTGACGGGACTCACTATTTCTTATGCTACATTTCCGTTGTTATTGTTAACTAAAGTTAGCTATGTGCTACTCAGTTTGTAATACTTTACGAATTCTGGATCATACATTATATTAAATGATACACTTGTTATTTGATATTCATATGTAATGTGTGTGCTAGCGAGATGATCGAGGGACTAGCATAGTAAGCACAGAGACATCGAATCTTATCAGATTCTGGTCTTTACAGATGGTATCAGAGCAATGTGTTGACTGTAGGTGATGACCCTAGAAAATGGATTAGGAATTCCCTAAGAGTAAAGAGTCAAAAACTTACTTTACAACTTGTTATCTACTTGTTAGTTCATACTCTTGTACTCATATCTTTTCGTTTCAAGTATAGATTACCCCTGTAGTTATAGTAGTCTCATTTGAGGAGTTTTAGTTGGCAGACCACCACTATTAAGTTGAGTTCAATAAATGATTCACGTATAGTATGATGAGATCATATCTCTAGTGGATATGACCTTACCTGTAGGTTTTGTTTGTGTGGTGTGATTTGTGTGGTTTGTTTGATTTGAAGTTCTGTTGTTATGGTATGCATCTGGTAGTGTATTCCCTTAGGTCTTTATTCTCTCTATATCCTAATATATGATGCAACCTAGTGATGAGTTCAAGATTAACCACATGCGCTAGGATCCGACATGAAGCAAGAATAATCTTGCTGAAGAAGAACCCTGGAGGAAGCTATAATTCTTTAGTAGATGTTTTATAGTAGTTAACATAAACCCGAGAGTTGACAGGAACGATAGATGTTTTGTTTGGCATGCAGAACAATGCATTTATCCGAAACCAGTTTGTGAACAAGAGTTTTCTTGCCATGTTTGTGAGGATGCCCGAATGTTAGAACACGAGAATTTCTAAACCTTATACAAGGTAATGATTTGGGTGCAGAATGGATTGATCACCATGTCGACTTGCTCTTATTATTCGCTCTTGCTATGTGGGATGGTAAATCTAGAGTGACTTACCTATAGTAGAGTGACGACGAAGTTAAGCCTTCGACCTTAGAATGGTGCGACATTTGACCCTTGTAACAGGCAACTGTTGCCAATAGTAGGATTTACGGTGAGAATGAACCAAAACCCATTTCTGCAGGAAACCCAAAGGATTATGCTTGATGACCACCATGAGAGCAACAATAGATGTTTAGTAGTGGCACAAGATCTATTCACCATGGAGGTTCAGTATTAGTAAGACCAATTATTTGGATGAAGGATTCAAGATCACAATGGGGTGTAGGCCATATATTTGAAGGATGGCATCAATGGAGTTAGATTTTTGAAGACCTAGTGACTTTGATTATAAGGGTGGTAGCA
>NC_041391.1:372892214-372926569 GCF_002162155.2 Triticum dicoccoides | reverse complement strand
TTCTAGCCTCTTCAAATCTCGAGGATGAGGTTCATTTTAAAGGTGGTAGATTTTTAACATCCCAAAATTTACAATTTTGGAATGTTAATTATTTAAATAGGATTTATTAAAAACTTGCTTGTGTTGTTTTCTTTTAGCTCTACATTTGGTTGGCATTTTTGTAAAGTTTTCTTAATATTCAGATGAGAGGGAATAAAAGGACATTCCCAAATATTTCTTTTTTGTATCATTTGGGTTTTGATATTTAAGACAAATCCAACTCAAAAAGAAAATCAATGGAGAGAAGATAATATGACTCCTTCAATATAAAAAAAGGTTGCAAATGTATTGAATAGTTTTTATGTGTTCAAACATATTTAGAGACTCATTTATAACCCTACTATTATTATAGAACATTTATAAAGCCCAAAATAGTTTTTTTGAACAGTGTTATGTATATTTTATTTCGTATTTGGGCTGGAAAAATGTTCACTATTACATATATTGGTAGTACTATCTGAATAAATGTCTGGTGATTTCTAGAAGTCGTTTGATATTCGTATTTGGCCAGATATAGCTCATGGTATTAATAAGTAAACAAGGTTCCCGGATTTTATGTTCGCTGGGCTGCACAGCGCCCAGCAGCGCAGCCATTCCTATTATCCGCTCAACAGTGCAAACAACCGCTATTTCCAACCTAGTTGGGCTTACCCACATTTCCCCATATTTTTTGCTCTATTCTCTTCTGATTGGACTGTTTGCTCTTGGCCCAACAAAGGTCCATGTATGCCCCTCCTTTTCCTTCATTCACACAGAGTCAACAATGACCACGGTCCTTCCATCGCATCTATTTCCTGCATTCCAAACCCAACGAAGTCCATCTTTAAATATCGAAGCCGAAGCACGCCAAATCATTTTCGCTCCTAAACAAATCCAGCCTCTGCCTTACGCGTACTACAGGTTGAAGCCAATACTGCTTCCCTTTGCGCAACCGTCGCAGGATACCTCTCCATGGATTACAAAGATCCATCAGATCTACATGTAAAATCTTCATCGGATCGTGGATGTTTCAACATGAAAATTTTCCTCCTCGTCAAGGCGAATCCATTTAGAGAAAGATATTCAACTTTCGTCAACTGTACCACTCCAATTTGGAAATCTAAGTCAAATGTATTCCCGCACGAATTTATCAAATTCGTCGCGCTAGTTTATTCCTTTTCTAATTCCTTTTACCAGCAGCTGCAACACATTGTTTCGCACAATATTCGTATTCAAATTTATCTATTTTGAGCAGTTGCATCCATCTAGGTTAAATCGGCCTACGATGGATCCATCTAATCTAAAAAGACGGTGCACTTTGGGTGATTCTCTGCTGAAACCGTAGATATTCTCGCGATCGTTTAACGAGGCACCTCCACTCATGCTGTCTATTCAAAACAGATGTATGTCAACTGCATATCCAGTTCGGAGGACTAACGTTTGACTTTTCCGGCAAAATTATTTCTTCTTCTATTTTGTCAACTTGAGATCATCTATATTCTCGATCCAAGTCAACGAGCTTCGTATCTACACTTTGTGAGTATATTGTGAACAACGTTGTTGTGTCAACGAGATATCACTTCTTCATGAATTGTGAGGCAAGTTTGCACTTTTGATTTTGCTCATCCTATATACTGCTATGCATATGTGGTTTTATGCTATGATATATGTTTGGCCTGATATGTTTATCCCGTGTTGCTGTGTTTTGGTATTGATTATGTTATATGATGGTGTGATCAACTTGCTATGGTAGACGTGGGCATGTGTCGAGTGATCCATGAAAGTGGTGAGTGTCTATAGCTGTAGGCTCGAGATTTTTAACCAGGTGAATGTGTCACTAGAAGAGCGCTCTATTGTTCCTAGAGAATGCGCCATTGACAGAGCGCACTTGAGGCGAGGTATATTTTTTGGAACATAAATCAGGTGAATGCGTCCTTGGCAGAGCGCTCTGTTGTTCCTAGAGAATGCGCCACTGGAAGAGCGCACTTGAGAGACTTCTAAAGTTCTTGTCAGGTTTATTTAGAATCTTTGGGGTTATCATGGCGAATAAATTAGAATGGGTTGGAAGTTCAATTAGTGGAGGTAGCTGAAGACATTCTTCTCCAAACTAACTTGGGTGTTTTGTTTGTCATACTTTACTTGTGGATGTAGGTTTGCTATATCATTATGTGTGATTTGCCAATACATTCAATGTATTGACCCTTGAAGCTGAAACTTATCATATTGCAGGATTTTCAGATGATCAGTGACATATAGTAGGGTCGCGAGTCTTCACTCAGCATTTTCGCCAGTGGGCGTTGACGGGACTCACAATTTGCTTATGCTACATTTCCACTTTTATTATTGAATAAAGTTAGCTATGTTCTACTTAGTTTGTAACACTTCATGAATTTTGGATCATACGTTATAGTAAATGATGCACTTGTTATTTGATATTCATATGTACTGTGTGTACTAGCAAGGCGATCAAGGGACTAGCACAGTAAGCACAGAGACATCGAATCTTATCATATTCGGGTCATTAGAGATGGTATCAGAGCAATGTGTTGACTATAGGTTGTGACCCTAGAAAATGGATTAGGATGCCCTAGGAGTCAAAAACTTACTTTACAACTTGTTGTCTACTTGTTAGTTCATACTCTTGTACTCGTATCTTTTCGTTTCAAGTATAGATGGCCCCTGTAGTTATAGTAGTCTCATTTGAGGAGTTTTAGTTGGTAGACCACCACTATTAAGTTGAGTTTGATAAATGATTCGCGTGTAGTATGATGAGATCATATCTCTAGTGGATATGACCTTACTTGTAGGTTTTGTTTGTGTGGTGTTATTTGTGTGATTTGTTTTTATTTGATGTTTTGTTGCTATGGTATGCATCTGGGTAGTGTGTTCCCTTAGGTCTTTGTTCTCTTTATATCCTAATATATGCTGCAACCTAGTGATGAATTCAAGTTTAACCACATGTATTACGATCCGACACGAAGCAATCACAATCTTGTTTAAGGAAGAACCCTGGAGGAAACTATAATTATTTAGTAGATGTTTTATAGTAGTTAACGTAAACCTGAGAGTTGACAGGAATGATAGATGTTTTGTTTGGCATGCAGAACCAATGGATTTATCCTAACCCAATTTTTAAACAAGAGTTTATTTGCCATGTTTGTGAGGATGCTCGAGTGTTAGAACGCGGGATTTTCTAAACCTTATACAAGGTAATGATTTGGGTGCAGAATGGATTGATCACCATGCCGACTTACTCTTATTATTCGCTCTTGCTATGTGGGATGGTAAATCTAGACTGACTTACCTATAGTAGAGTGACGACGAATTTAAGACTTCGACCTTAGAATGGTGCGACGTTTGACCCTTGTAACATGCAACCGTTGCCAACAGTAGGATTTATGGTGAGAATGAACCAAAACCCATTTCTGCAGGAAACCCAAAGGATTATGCTTGATGACCACCATGAGAGCAACGATAGATGTTTAGTAATGGCACAAGATCTATCATCCATGTAGGTTTCGTATCAATAAGACCAATTATTTGGTGAAGGATTCAAGATCTCAATGGAGTGTAGGCCGTATATTTGAAGGATGGTATCAATGGAGTTAGATTCTTGAATACCTAGTGACTTTGATTCTAAGGGTGGTAGCACCCCCCACACTCTCGAATGATCGATGGAAATTCAAGAAGAATACCGAACCTAACCTTTTCTTTCTAGCCTTTTCGAATCTCGAGGACGAGATTAATTTTAAGAGTTGTAGATTGGTAACATCACAAAATTTACAATTTTGAAACATTAATTATTTAAATAGGATTTATTAAAAACTTGCTTGTGTTGTTTGCTTTTAGCTCCAAATTTCGTTGGGAATTTTTTAAATTTTATGAATATTCAAATGAGAGGGAATAAAATAACATTCCCAAATATTCCTTTTTCGTATCATTTGGGTTTTGATATTTAAGACAAATCCAACTCAAAAAGAAAATCAATGGAGAGAAGGTAATATGACTCCTTCAATATAAAAAATAGTTGGAAATGTTTTAAATATAATTTCAATATTTTTATGTGTTTAAACATATTTTGAGACTTATTTATAACCTAATAATATTATAGAACATTTATAAAGCCCAAAATAGTTTTTTGAACAATGTTATGCGTATTTTATTTCGTATTTGGGCTGGAAAAATGTTCACTGTTACGTATATTGGTAGTAGTATTTTAATAAATGTCCGGTGATTTTTAGAATTCGTTTGATATTTTTATTTGGCCAGATATAGCTCATGTTATTAATAACTAAACAAGGTTCCCAGATTTTATTTTCACTGGGCCGCACAATGCACAGCAGCGCAGCCATTCCTGTTATCCGCTCAACAGTGCAACTTAGCAGCAGCCAACAACCGCTATTTCCTACCTAGATGGGCTGAGCCACATTTTCCCCTATTTTTCCTCTATCCTCTTCTGATTGGACTGTTTGCTCTTGGCCAAACAAAGGTCCATGTACGCTCCTCCTTTTCCTTCGTTCGCACAGAGTCAACAATGACTACGATCCTTCCGTCGCATCTGTTTCCTTCGTTCCAAACCCAACGAAGTCCATCCATAAATATCGAAGCCGAAGCACAGCAGACCTTTTTTGCTCCTGAGCACACCCAGCCTTTGCCTTACGCGTACTACAGGTTAAAGCCGATATTGCTTTCCTTTGCGCAACCGTCGCTGGATACCTCTCGGTGGATTACAAAGATCCATCGGCTCTACATGTAAAATCTTCATCCGATTATGGATGCTTTCACCTGAAAATTTTCCTCCTCGTGAAGGCAAACCCATTCGGAGAATGATTTTCAACTTCCGTCAACTATACCTCTCCAATTTGGCAATCTAAGTCAGAGGTATTCCCGCGCGAATTCATCAAATTCGTTGCACGAGTTTATTTTTTTTCTAATTCCTTTTACCAGCGCCTGCGACACATTGTTTCACACAATATTCGTATTCACTTTTTTTTGAGCAGTTGCATCTATCTAGGTTAAATTGACCTATGCTAGAGCCATCTAATCTAAAAAGACGGTGCACTTTGGGTGATCCTCTGCTGAAACCATAAATATTCCCACGATCTATTTGACGAGGCACCTCCATTATGCTATCTATTCAAAATAGACGTTTGTGAACTGCATATCCAATTTGGGGGACAAACGTCTGGCTTTTTCGGCAAAATTATTTCTTCTTCTATTTTGCCAACAGGAGATCATCTATATTGTCGATCCAACTCAACGAGCTTCATATCTAAACTTTGCGAGTATATTGCGAAGAGTGTTGTTGTGTCAACGATATAGTACCTCTTCATCAACTATGAGGCAAGTTTGCACTTTTGATTTTGCTCATCCTATATACTGCTATGCATGTGTGGTTTTATGATATGATATATGTTTGGCCTGATATGTGTATCCTGTGTTGTCATGTTTTGGTATTGATTGTGTTATGTGATGGTGTGATCAACTTGCTATGGTAGATGTGGGCATATGTCAAGCGATTCATGAAAGTGATGAGTGTTTATAGCCGTAGGCTTGGGATTTTTAACCAGGTGAATGCATCACAGGCAGAGCGCTCTATTGTCCCTAGAGAATGTGCCATTGACAGAGCACAAGTGAGGCGAGGTATAGTTTTCGGAACATAAATCAGGTGAATGCGTCCTTGGCAGAGGGCTCCATTGTTCCTAGAGAATGCGCCATTGAGAGAGCGCACTTGAGTGACTTCTAAAGTTTTTGTCAGGTTTATTTAGAATCTTTGGGGTTATCATGGGCGAATAAATTAGAATCGGTTGAAAGTTCAATTAGTGGAGGTAGCTGAAGACATTCTTCTCCAAACTAACTTGGGTGTTTTGTTTGTCATACTTTACTTGTGGATGTAGGTTTGCTATATCATTATGTGTTATTTGCCAATACATTCAATGTATTGACCCTTGTAGCTGAAACTTATCATGTTGCAGGATTTTCAGATGATTAGTGACATATAGTAGGGTCGCGAGTCTTCACTCAGCATTTTCGCAAGTGGGCGTTGACGGGACTCACAATTTGCTTGTGCTACATTTCCGCTGCTATTATTGAATAAAGTTAGCTATGTGCTACTTAGTTTGTAATAGTTTATGAATTCTGGATCATACATTATAGTAAGTGATGCACTTGTTCTTTGATATTCATATGTACTGTGTGTGCTAGCGAGATGATCTAGGGACTAGCACAGTGAGCACAGAGACTTTGAATCTTATCAGATTCGGTCGTTACATGGTTTGTAAATGGTCTTTATGCGAACAGGCCACTAACAGGCTTTCCATGGGCCGGCCCGCTAGATTTTGACCAAGTCAAATTGGTCGGCCTTTTTAACCTAAATGGGCCAGGGTTGGGCCGTGACACATGTTGATGTATTATAGGGGCCTCCTGTCCAGTGGATGGTTCACATCTGTCCCAACGCAGTGCTGACACGAGGTTCCTTCTACCAATGAGAATTTTACATGTGGAAAAATCGCCATTGGTTGATGCTATTAACAGGTTATCAGATCCATAACAGGACCTGATAGCTTAAAAGTGGTCCATTACAGGGAATGCCACATGTTGGTTTCCCTTAACGAAAGCACTTCTATGTGATAGAGGCGAGTGTGTCCCATCCTTTGATGGGATGATAACTACCGATTTGGTGGAGACGACTTTGACGATCCGACTATGACCGTGCAACAACGCTGCGCCTTAGCAATCACTAAACCAACTCTGAGAGGTTATTGACCGTGAAAGAGCACGAATCAACCTAACCACGAAGGTCTATTCCTGCCTGCTATCGAAGAACAAGCAAGAATATGATAATGAAATTTGAATATTGCAAATATATATAAAATATTGATAAAAGTGGGGATCCCAAAGCGGTCTTCATCTGGTCGTTGGATACAAACGAAGTACACAAAATTGCGTTGGCTAACTTTTAACTAAACAAAATCCCAAGGAAAAAGCTACTAGATTGATCTACTTATATAGGAGCAAGGGGTGGTGGCCAAGGATGTGGGAGGACATCCCAATGCAGCCTAAAACTAACCCTAGGTCGTATAGGGCCCATGGGCCCAAGTGGAGGCGATGCAACACCTCTGGATTTGTTGTTTGACTCAGATTCTACTGCAGCGTAAGATTGTATCATCAATATCTTAATGCTCCGTCCGAATTTGAAGGCGAATGCGATTGGGTTGGAAAGTGCATGAAATAAACTCCCCAACAAAAAAAAAATCACCTAATTCAGAGACCAGATGAGAGAGCGCGTTTTGAGTCAAGTATGTCTATGAAGTCTGAATCTGAGTCCAGAACATGAGAGACTTGGACTCTATCTTCTATTGGGCTAAAAGTGACGTGAGAGAACTTCTTGAACAACACCTAAATGCCTCTTTTCCCCTTGTCTTCATATGTGGATTGTACAAGTGTCCGGTAGTTCTGGAATTAGGCAAGAAACAAAAATAGGTGAAATACTTTTGTCTGTATAGCATAAATAACTTATTGCATAAGTTTTATCAGAAATCACCACAGATAAATACTCATATGCAATATTTGTGATCATATCCAAGGTAGACATGTCCTCATCATCCTCCCCTTCTTGAAAACAAAGCCGTCCTCGGTGTTACTTAATCTGGAATGTGGCTAACAAAAGAGGCAAGGCGTACATGTTGTATATGTATATTTTATCCATTTTTACTTCCCTTGGTTTTTACACATATGACACATGTATACATGAGTAACTTTCATAGTTCATAAAATATAAAGCCAAAATATTATCATAAGAAGTAGAAGGCATGAAAATATTGCAACTCAGTTTGCACATATAAGTGAAACTCTTATTCATATCAAAAGATTGACGATGTTCATCATTAAACCATCCCAACATTGGCGAATAAACTTTACTTGCATCAAATTTACATGCTATAACATGCTTAAATAAGGAATTGTGCAATAGGTCATTTGACGTAGAATCATCACCAAGATTAGAGGTCATATCCAAATGATTAAACATTGGCACAATTATTTTCGAACATATTTGATCCAAATCTTATTTAATCCCTGATTCACATGGTTCTTTCACAGTTAATTCAATGGGTGCACTCGACATTGTTGATATTGCAGTTGTTTGATCACATGGCAAAGTCAAATAATCATAATAGTCCTCTGAAATGAGTAGTGTGATCAAAGTAGTGGGTAGCTCATCACATGGTGCATTTAAATTGACAAGGCATTCATCATTCTCATATGAAGGTGGAAAATCATTACCTTTGTCATTATCTCTTATGATCAACTCTAATTATATAGGCACTCTCGATGGTGATGTATCATATGGTGGAGGTGATGTAGTCCTCACAACAACAGATGTTTTTGTCATAGCACGCCTAGTAGTAGAAGGAACATCTGTATCAACTCTTGAAACGTGCACCTTGCGCTTGTTCCCCTTGTGGGCAACACTTCGTTTTATTTCCTATTCAGCTTTGCAAGCAAGATGAAACAATTGGTCCATAGGATAAAACTCTTCATGAACTAATATCTCCTTAATATCTAGGTTTAATCCTCCCCAAAATCTATCCATAAAATCTTCTTCACTTTCTTCTAAAAATGAGTGCAGCAAGGTAGCTTGTAAATCATCATAGTATTTTTTTACGGTGTCACTGCCATGGCTTAAGTGTTGTAGTTTTTTTAATAATACCATGAGTGTAATAAGTGTCAATGAATCTATCTCTCATGACAAGTTTTAAACCATCCCAAGTAGTAGGTATATAGTCAGGGTTTAACCAACAATGTTCACTCCACCAAACTAAAGCAAAACTACCAAAAGTACTAACTGCAGCTTGAAATTTCCGACGCTCATCAAAATTATGGGAAGCAAATATAGAATTTATTTTGTACTCCCATTCAATATATAAATCAGGCCTAAAATGACCATTAAAGGATGGCATGGAAACATTAACCTGACCATGCACATTCTGATGTCCTTGCACCTCTCGTGACAGTTGTATTTTCTTAGGTGGTGGCAAGTCTAATGTAAACAGAACTCGAAACTCTAAAAGAACTAGACACTAAGACCAGCAACTTGACACGACAATGCAACCGCATATTCAACAAAGCAAGAAACTAAATAGAAAATTGCAAAAGGCTCAGATTGGTTCGGATATGATGATCTAGTCCTAATTTTGTGTGGCTTTTTCTTCGACAATATGTAAGAAAAAAAATTCTAATCTATGGAATACTGGAAAATTCTCACTGAGCAACCTGAAAACGGATACCCCTTGATAGAGACGAGGGTGTCCCGATCTTTTAATAAGATGATAACTATCGATTTTGTGGATACGACTTTGATGGTCTGACTACAAACGTGTAATGACGTTGCGCCTTAGCAATCGCTAAACCAACCCCAAGTGGTTAGTGACCACGCAAGACCATGATCAACCTGACCGTGAAGGTCTATTCCTGCATGAAATTGAAGATCAACCAAGAATATGATAATACAATCTGAATATTGCGAATATATATGAAATATTGATAAATGTGGGGATTCGAAAGTGGTCTTGGTCTGGTCGTTGGACACAAACTGAGTACATAATGTTGCGTTGGCTAACTTTTAACTAAACAAATCCCAAGGAGAAACCTACTAGAATGATCTACTTATATAGGAGCAGGGGGTGGTGGCCAAGGAGGTGGGAGGACATCCAAAGGCAGCCTAAAACTAACCTGGGCCGTACAAGGCCCATGAGCCCAAGTGGAGGTGATGCAACACCTTTGGACTTGTAATTTTACTCGGATCCTACTGCAGTGTTAGATTGTTTCGTCAATTTCCCTAAAAAAGATTGTTTCATCAATATCACAATACTCCGGACGAATTTGAAGGTAAATCCAATTGGGTTGGAAAGTGCACAAAATAAACTTTCCAACAACAAAAAAGAATCACCCAATTCGGGGGCTGGATGAGAGAGTTATTCGTGTTTTGAGTCAGGTATATCTGTGATGTCCGAATCCAAGTCCAGAACGTGAGAGACTTGGACTCTATCTTCTCTTGTACTACTAGGGAAAACCTTATACACAGAATCTTACCAGCAGCGTCCCAATCTTTCGATGAGATGATAAATATAGATTTGGTGGAGCTGACTTTGACAACCCGACTACAAACATGCACGACGTTGTCCCTTAACAATCGCTAAATCAACTCCGAGAGGTTATTGACCATGATAGAGCACGATCAACCTGACCACGAAGGTCTATTCCTGCAAGAAATCGAAGAACAAGCAAGAATATGATAAAGCAATCTGAATATTGCAAATATAGATGAAGTATTGATAAATGTGGGGATCCTAAAGCGGTTTTGGTCTGGTCGTTGGACACAAACGAAGTACACGAAGTTGCAATGGTTAACTTTAACTAAAATTCCAAGAAAAAAGCTACTAGATTGGTCTACTTATATAGGAGCAAGGGGTGGCGGCCAAGGATGTGGGAGGATATCCCAAGGTAGCCTAAAAGTAACCCTAGGTCGTACAAGTCTCACGGGCCCAAGTGGAGGTGATGCAACACCTTTGGACTTGTAGTTTGACTCGGATTCTGCTCCACCATCAGATTTTTCGTTGATAACTCAATGATCTGGCTGAATTTTAAGGTGAATCCAATTGGGTTGGAAAGAGCACAAAATCTACTTTCCAACAAAAAAGAATCACCCAATTCGGAGTCCGTATGAAAGAGTTCTTGGCGTTTTGAGTCAGGTATGACTATGCAGTCTGAATCTGAATCCAGAATGTGAAAGACTTGGACTATATCTTCTCTTGGCCCAAAAGTGATGTGAGAGGACTTTTTGAAGAATACCTAAACATCACTTTTCCCCTTATATTCATATGTGGATTGTACAAATGTACCATATACCTGCAATTAGAAATGACACAAAAGTTTGTGAAGTATTTTTGTCCTCGATGACATAAATAAATTATTGCATAGTTTGCATTAGAAATCACCTCACAAATATACATGTATGCAATATTTTTGGTCGTATACAAGGTAGTCATGCCCTCATCATCCTCCCCTTCTTGAAAACAAAGCCGTCCTCGGCGTTGCTTAATCTGAAATATGGCTAACAAAAGAGACAAGGTGTACATTTGTATCTGTATATGTCATTCATTTTTACTTCCCTTGGTGTTTGCACATATGACACATGTATACATGAGTAACCTTCATAATTCATAAAATCTAAAGCCAAAATATTGTCGCAAGAAGTAGAAGGCATGAAAATATTGCAACTCAGTTTGCACATATAAGTGAAGCTCTTATTCATTTCAAAAGGTTGACAATGTTCATCATTAAACCATCCTAACATTGGTGAATAAACCTTACTTTCATGAAATTTACGTGCTACAACATGCTTAAATAAGCAAACATGCAATAAGTCATTGGTCAAAGAATAATCACCAAGATTAGAGGTCATATCAAAATGATTAAACATTGGTTGTTTTGCATCAATAGTTAATTCAACGGGTGCACTCAAAATTGTTGGTATTTCACTTGTTTGATCAGATGACACATTCATGACAGTAACACGATTCTCTAAAATAGGTGTTGTTCAAATTAATAGGTAACCTCAACACATGATGTATTCAATTTAACTAGGCATGCATCATTCTCATGTGAAAGTGGAAAATCATTACCTTTATCATTACCTCTTATGATCAACTCCGATGATGTAGGCACTCTCGGTGATGATGTGTCACATGGTGGAGATGATGTAGTCCTTGCAATAACGGATGTGGTTGTCATAGTATGCCTAGTAGTTGAAGAAACATCTGTATCAACACTTGGAATGTGCACCTTGTGCTTGTTCTCCTCGTGTGCAACATGTCGTTTTATTTCCCGTTCAGCTTTGCAAGCAAGACTAAACAAACGGCCCATATGATAACACTCTTCATGAATTGTTATCTCATGAATATCACGGTTTAATCCTCCCAAAATCTATCCATGAAATCTTCTTTGCTTTCTTCTAAAAATGAGTGCAACAAGGTAGTTTGTAAATCATCATAATATTTTGTTATGGTGTCACTACCTTGTGTTAAATGTTGTTGTTTTTTAATCATGCCACGAGTATAATAAACATACACGAATCTATCTCTCATGACATGTTTTAAACCATCCCAAGTAGTAGGTATATAATCAGGGTTTAATCGACATTATTCACTCCACCAAACTGAAGCATAACCAGTGAATGAACCAACCGTGACCTTAACTTTTTTACAATTAGAAAAATTATGGGATGCAAATATATTATTTATGTCAAACTCCCATGCAATATATAAATCTGGTCTAAAATGGCCATTAAATGGTGGTATAGAAATATTAACCTGATCATATGTGTTTGGATGTTTGTCTACCTCTCATGATGGTTGTAGTATTTGCTTAGGTGGTGGCACGTCTCCCACAATCGATGACACCCAAGACCTAACAACTCTAGAACCTATCATAATTAGCAGAAAACCAGAAACAAAATTGGAAAATAATGTTCTTATGAACTACTAGGATGTGGTGGTAAAACACTCACAATCTAGCAAATATCAATGTCTTACAATGTATTACCATACAGTAGGTGGTGACCGGCAACCAACAGTGTCAAATAACTCCAAATATTGAGAAAGCAATTTCTAGGTGAACGTAAAATGCATGGTGTAGAAATATGTGGAGCTGGGTTGGCTATATATGGTAGAAAAAGATTAGCAATAATCAATTCAGAGACGCATGATGAATAAACGCTCAACGACGGTACTGTGCTGGTCCTAGGCTAGACCGGACTAGAGACGCGAGCCTAGAACACTAATGAGGTCACAACGTAGCACAACTAGCATCAATAAAGGATATGAACTAGCTCTAGAAAACAAGATAAAGTAAATATCACAATAGCAATAAAGATAATGATGTGAAACAACTGCCAAGCAAGATATACCAACAACTTTCTCTCAAACTTTCCTCCGGAATAGTTTGTGCCAATTTTTTGATAATTTTTCTCAAGAATGGCACTGACTCAAGCTTTAAAAAGCAAAAAGAATCACTCAATTCGCAGTTGATATGAGGAGTCAAACAATTCTAAAACTGGCCTGAAAAACTGGAACAAGCTATATTCACGAACTTCGGGGGGCAAAAAGACCTTTTTAGAAGCCGATTTTGAGGTGTCAAATATTCACCAAGCTTATGCAACTATTTAGATGCGGCTCGTCGCTAGCTTTAATTTGAGTACTCGTGGAGCCAAAAAAAGACTTCATATGAGGAAGATACACCTGTTTTACTGAACAAAGAGCAAAACAGATTCGAAACCGAATTCAAGTACGAGATTGAGTCTAGATAGATCCAAATTTTGTGTTTTTTCTTCTCTGTTTTTATCTCACTTTTTTTCTCTTTTTCTTTCTCTCCTTTTTTTCTCTAACTCTTTTTCTCTCTCTTTCTTCTCTGTCTTTTTTTTTTCTCTCAACCTCTTTCCAAAACAAACTAGATAAGATGTAGATTGGATCAAGCACAGATGCGAAGGACCTCAACTATGATTGTGAAAATGAATGGTGGGTGGCAAGTGGTGGAAATTGATGGATGTGGTGGTGGACAGTGGAAGGGATAATGATGCAGCAGCGGTGTGACTAATGTGAATAGAACTTGAAACTCTAATCGAACTAGACACTAAGACCAGCAACTCGACACGATGACGCAACCAATAATTTAACTATGCAATCAATGAAAATAAAATTACAAAGGCTCAGACTGGCTTGGACAAAGGATGAATAGAACTAACTTTTTTTCTGGCTTTTTCTTGGACAATAGGTAAGAAAATAAAAGTAATCTTGGTATAACCGGAAATTCTCACTGAGCAACCTGAAAACTGATACCACTTGATAGAGGTGAGGGTCCCGATCTTTCGATGAGAGGATAAATATCGATATGGTGGAGCTAACATTGACGACTCGACTACAAACGTGCACGACATTGCGCCTTAGCAATCGCTAAACCAACTCCGAGAGGTTATTGACCACGCTGGAGCACTATCAACCTGACTACGAAGGTCTATTCCTGCAAGAAATCAAAGAACAAGCAAGAATATGATAAAGCAATCTGAATATTGTGAATATAGATGAAGTATTAATAAAGGTGGGGATTCGAAAGCGATCTTGGTCTGGTCGTTGGACACAAACGAACTACACAAAATTGCAATGGCTAACTTTTAACTAAAATCCCAAAGAAAAAGCTACTAAAAGGAGTGGAAGCCAAGGAGGTGGGAGGATATCCCAAGGCATCCTAAAACTAACACTAGGTCATATAAGGCTCATGGGCCCAAGTGGAGGTGATGCAACACCTTTGGACATGTAGTTTGACTTGAATTCTGCTGCTGCGTCAGATTGTTTCATCGATAAATCAACATTTTGGCCAAATTTTAAGGTGAATCCAATTGGGTTGGAAAGAGCACGAAATCTAATTTTCAACAAAAAAGAATCACCCAATTCTGAGTCCTTATGAAAGAGTTCTTGGCGTTTTGAGACAGGTAAGTTTGTGTAGTCTGAATCTGAATCCAGAATGTGAGAGACTTGGACTCTATCTTCTCTTGGCCCAAAAGTGACGTGAGAAGACTTTTTGACCAACACCTAAACATCTCTTTTCCCCTCATCTTCATTTGTGGATTGTACAAATGTACCATACACCTGCAATTAGAAATGACACAAAAGTTTGTGAAGTATTTTTGTCCTTGATGACATAAATAAATTATTGCATAGTTTGCATTAGAAATCACCTCACAAATATACATGTATGCAATATTTTTGGTCGTATCCAAGGTAGTAAAAATATAAGGCGCTACTGCTACTTAGCAGTAGCGCGTGACAACAAACTGCGCTACTGATATCCGCATAGCAGTAGCGCGTCAGGATGAAAGAACGCTACTAATACAATTGTCGCGACTTTGCCGCTAGACTAGGTATAGTAGTAGCGCCGTTTTTGTAACCGCGCTACTGCTACTGAACTTAGCAGTAGTGCTTTTCACCAACCCTCGTTGCTTCTAAGTTTAGTCCCCTCCTTGAAAATAAGTTTAGCCCCACCTTGCTCTGCGAACAGGGTGTTCACCACCTTAAATATGTTACTTCTCAAATTATCACAACCACTTGGTCTTCATTGAACTCTATATGTAGGATTTGTAGCCGCAATATGACTCTTCACCGGTTCCCAAACCAATGAGGACTCATATTGACAATTTAGATTCCACACAAAAAGATCATCGATGACCAATGTATTTTTGATGTTTATTTTTTACATGCTTAGCCTTAGCAGTAGCGCGTTTATGCAGAAGGTAGTACTGTTATCGGCATAGCAGTAGTGCGTCAAGAATAAACAGCACTACTGCTATGGCGTTTAGCAGTAGCGCTTTACCCTAATGCGTGTTACTGCTAAAGCCATCCTATCTTCTCCAACCGGCCGTGCGTCATCTCCCCTTTCCTCTCCACTCTCACTCTCCCCCGCACCCCTCGTCGTCCACTGCCACCGACGTTCGACCCTCCCCGACCACCGTCGTAGCCCGCCGCCACCAACGCTCCTGCTCCTCCTCCATCAAGGTAGTTCCTCCATCCCTTCTCCTTCCACCTCCCTCCTCTCCTCCTCCCTCTCCCGGTTGCTCCCTCTCTCTCCCTCCTCACTCCCACCTCCTCCCTCCCACCTCCCTCCCTGCCTCGTCCGTCCTCCCTTCCCTGCCTCATCTCTCCTCCTCTTCCATGCCTCATCCGTCTGCCTCCTCTCTTCCACCCTCACTCACCCCTCCCTTTGTTCCTACTCCCTCCACTTCCCTTTGTTTTTGAAATTTTAAGAATAGAAATTTTTAGGTATTAAATTTAGTAATAGAAGTAAGAAAAATTAGGGTAGAACTAGGGTAATAGAATTTTTAGCAAGTGTTTAATAAAAATAGTTTATTTAGTAAGTGGTTAATAGAACTAGTTTATTTAGTAAGTGGTTAATAGAACTAGTTTATTTTGTAAGTACTTAATAGAACTACTTTATTTAGTAAGTGCTTAATAGAACTAGTTCAGAGAGAGAGAGAGACCTATATTGGCAAATTTAGTTATGTCAGGATTATATATAAGATATTCTGAAATGTTTTTGTTCATATTTTCAACCACTGAAATGCAATGACAATCAAGTTTGAATGCCCACACGATGTAGATATAAACTTGTATATCTAGTGTTGCTCAAATATGATATGTGCTTGCCCAAGTGGCCGATGTTTGCAGGGAACACCTCCGAGCGGCCTATGTTTTGCCGGAGTGTTGATTAATTCTGTTCTGGCACATTTCAGGCGCTCGATATGTCCTTTTTTAGCAAAGGTCATGCCGATTTTTCTTTTGCAATTTGGCATGGCTTGTGCTATAATATAGGAAATATCGAGTGCGTTGGAAATGCCAGAAAGATCATTAAACGACATTTTGGGTTTTGTCGTCGAGTTATAATCTTTGAATTTTGAACATAGGAGATGTCTGATGACGATGGGGATCCCAGAGTGCGGGTACTGCTACAATGACCGGGGTTTGTGCGACAGGTTTCCTCACCTGCAAAATGATAGGTTTTTCACCGTGAAGCTGCAAGAGACCTTTGATGTTTGTACAGTACAAATGACAAGCATTTCATCATAATTAATATCATCACTTGTGCTTCTTTTGTTCAATGTGTAATTTCTGGATTTTTTTTCAATTCGATTAGTACATCTCGTGCCATGCTAGACCATATGTATTGGAGAAGCTTGGTTTTCGAAGACTTTTAGAATATGGACATGAGGAGGGCTCACTTAAGAACTAAATATGGTTATGAGTTTCTGGTTAAGCTGTACAATGCGGTCAATCACTCCCATTTCGGTTGCTCTAATTGGGAAACCCTCTACAAGGCATACAGATTTGAGGAGGGCATGCAAATAAGATTTGATATTCGTCCCAAAGATTATTATGATGATGATGATAATATCGACATCTGGGTGGATGTGGGTATGCCTCCAGTTTTGCCTAGATGTGAGTTTTTCAAACTAATTTGTTAATTTAAGTAATTTATATTGTTAATTTAAAAATATTTGGTGTTCGTCGGTACTAAACTTATTTATTTATAATTGTCAGCTTATTTCTTATCTTCAAGAAATACTCGAAAGGTTGTAGACAGCACATACTATAGCTATGACTCTGAGCTTAATTGTGAGGAAGAAGGTTATTTTGTCTCATTCATAGAAGATGTTGAGGCCTTTGAAACCAATCACTCTATGAGCCCAAATTTTACTAGATACGTGCCACTAGTCCATAAATTTATTGATGGTAACTTCATTGCCAAAAACTTGGTAAGATTTTGTTAATGATGGTAACTTCATTGCATACATTATTCTTAAGTAAACTACATTGCTAACTATATATGTTACTATTATTTTTTCAACAGAGGCTCCCGAAGGAGGTTGTGCCTAACTTATTTTTTATCGAAGGTGACATGCATATGGTTAGGTTACGAATAACTCCTTCGAAGGCTTACCACAGTGCATACTCAATTTCTTCAAACGATGGAAGGCTCAAAATCAAACAATGGAGCAAAGTGATGAATGCGCACACACAACTAATTGAAGACAAAATGAATGTGCGCAAGCCACAAGTTGGAGATAGGTTTATCTCCATTCTCCATTATGGAGATGGACCGGTTTATCTGTTTTGTGGTATTCTACCTAGGAGAGAGGAGTATGTCCTAGGTATTAAGAACAATTAGTTAGTGTTGATTATATAAGACTATGATGATGATAAGTTGTTATTATGTGCTACAATGTGTTAGATTTGATGAGGAGGAGGAGGAGGAGTAGTGATTATGAGTACTATGATGATGATGTTCAGGAGTTGTTATTATAACTAGTGACCAAGTTGTTATATGATGTCTCATGGACGAAAATGATGTTGATGAGGAGTTGTTATATGACAATGATTTATTATGATGATAAGTTATTAAAGATATGATGATGATGGTGATGATGAGTTTTCATATCAATGGGTGAAAGAACCGCGAATTAGATTCAAGTGGATGGATCCAAAGTGACCAAGTTGGATTACCACAACTTGGTCACTTTGGATCCATCCACTTGAAACTAATCTGTTGTTCTTTGACCCAATGATGTAATAACTCATTATGATGTAATAACAATCTCTAAATTGCTACTATATGAAAACTTGTATAACGGTGTATGAATATGACATAAAATAAAAAAGAAATAGAATACTGCATAATAGTAGTAGCGTGTGTCAGAGGGGTGCTTCTAGTAACTACCAGTAGCACGTTCTTGAGACAGCTCTACTGCTAAGTAGGTATAGCAGTAGCGCTGGAAAACAAACATTACTGCTATATGTTAGCTATAGCACCTTATGAGTAGCGCGGTACCCCACACTACTGCTAGCCAGAAACGAGTGCTACTGCTAGGCTTTTCCCTAGTAGTGTTGTCCTAAAAATGACGTGAGAGAACTTCTTGAACAGCACCTAAACACATGTTTTTCCCTTATCATCATATGTGGATTGTACAAGCGTCTGGTAGTTCTGCAATTAAGCAAGAAACAAAAATAGGTGAAATACTTATAGCATAAATAACTCATTGCATAAGTTTTATTAGATAGCACCTCAAATAAATACGCATAGGCAATATTTGTGATCATATCCAAGGTAGCCATGTTCTCATCACCATGACGCGCCATTTATCGTCATGGAAGTGGACACTTCCTTGATGCTAATTTTAATTTTGTCACGGAACACTTCTATGACAACACATGTATGACTATCTTGATTATGTCAGAAAATCGTCATGGATGTACATGCACCACAGAAATTGTGACCTACTTTGACAAACACGTATCATCACAAAAGTTTTTTTTGTAGTGAAAGTAGTATCATATGCATGATACTAGTATATGATATTTTCCATTGTGACCAGCCTTAGAGTTCTCACATATTTGAAATGAGTTCGAGGAGAGAGAGAGAGAGAGAGAGAGAGAGAGAGAGAGAGAGAGAGAGGAGTGAACATTAATGACATGGTATATAGAGCTAGAAATTATTGTATGGATATGTTTACAATTGGTTGTAAGGTCTCATTTGGTTGCACAAGATTCAAATCCTCCAGGAAAAAGCCCATGGGATAGATCTGCCCTGGCCATCCAGCAGACCCATTTGGGCCCTTAGATGTTCTTTTGTCTAGTCCATGCCACCTCCCTGGGTGAGAAATACACACATCTGGATGTTAGGGAGGAAATCTGCATCTTTCATGCATCTATCAGGCCCAGCTCTGACGAATCTGAAGAAATGAACATTTACACTATGCCTCGTCCATTTTCATTACCTAGTCTCGCCGTACCGCTTCGTAGCGTGGGTAGTTCCTCCAAGCCATTGATCCTCCATCCGACGTTGTTCTTCACCTTTCGACAAAGGTCTACTCTCCCTTTCTGCTTTACTACTTGTTAGCTACTTTCCCTTGCTATTTAGGCACCATTCGGGATCGTTGTGTGTCGATGTGGAGAAGGCGATCTATGGGGCAACGCTACCCCTTTCCTGGTTCGGCAAGGGGCTGCACCCAACACAAAGGGCAAGAACAACGAGAGACACATCTAATTTTACCCAGGTTCGGGCCACTGAGAAGCGTAAAACCCTACTCCTGCTTTAGTGTATTGATTGGGTGTGTGCACAAGTACACGGAGCGCTATCTCTCGGCAAGGAGCAAAGAGAGGCTGCTACATAGGTACATATGCATGGGGTTGCTAAGGGTTCGAACCCTTGTAAAGGTTGCCCTTGCCCTCCCTTTAAGCTCAAGGGGTTACCATAGTGGCAAAAGGGTCATTACATGATGCTCTATTATATAATTAATAGAGAAGAAAAATAAGACACCACGTTCTTCCACATATGCTAAAATAATATACATCGTTGATTAGTAATTTTTACGATTGAGATTTAAAGATATTACGTTACTCCCCAAGTTGAATTGACACGTACATGGTGCATTAATAAGAACTTGGAATATAAAGGGAAAAAACTACAACTATGTTTTTCTGAAAAAGGTTGCCGGGTACACACATATGCACATCCTAGAGTCCAAAATATGCATGGGAGGAAGCGTTGCATGTCCTAATAGGAAACAAAAGAAGAGAGAAGAAACTGTTGCATGCTAGGTAAAGAACACTACAACTAAGTTTTTCTAAAAAAGGTTGCCGGACAAACACATGTACACGTCATAGAGTCCAACAGATATTCCCTCAAATAAAAGAGTCCAGCACATATACGGCGTGAAAGCGTTGCAAGATGGAAAGAACAGAAGGGGGGAAAAGAAGTGTTGCCATGTACTGCTACAAGCTTTTAGAAAAAGCAATTACTGTTGGGATTAAATTTGGAAAGGTTCTATGTTGGATGGGCTGCTATATCACCTTTCTCTTCAAATCGAATACTCTAAGATGTACTCCATGTTCTTTGTATTTTATTAAGAAGCCCATTAGTATACGCATCTCTCTTAGTAAAGTACAGTAGTTGAATAAAAAGTTCTCTAGACAAAAGTCATGCCTGAAAAGAAGCAATAGCATGCTCACAATATATGGATGACACGTAAAAAAAAGACTCAGGTAAAAATACCTTTGCAGGGAAAAATCTTTGCATGATCCTAAAAATGAATATGTCTTTCTTTTTCACAATTACAACAAGAATAAAATGGAAACATCAATGTGGCCTACGTATTTAGTTAGACTGAATCATCTCATTCATCGGATATAACCTAGACCCTAATTATAATGGTCTAGCCTAAATATAACATATCATAAAATATCCATGTGAAAAACTAGGATTCTAGAACTCACGGGAAGAAGGAATAGTAGGCCGGACTACATTTCATGTGCTGGTCTAATGGCGACATCATGGACCACATCAGTAAATGGAATACCTGTTATGTTTCTTCTTCCATCGGGCACCGTCTAGGAAAGCAGTGTGTTCATGTTAAAAAGGAAACAAAAACTAGAGAACAATTGAGTTTTTTTGTTCGACCGGCTCCATAAGCTGCACATGACAACAAACTTTAACTAACATTTAATGTGGACACAACTTGCACAATAAATTCATTATCCGGACGGCCATCTCGAGCAATTGGCACATTATTGGATACATGCAATGGCATCTCACTAAATATACTTTGCAAAAAACTAATATATCACCATATACAATTACTATTTTTTATCAATTAAATGGCCGAATATGAAAAATATATTTTAGTAAGTCATAGTACATGCCTTGGTTGTATTGACACCAGCTACAATGATAGGGGCTAAGTCTAAGAACTAGAGTAAGAAGAAAAGGATGTAACATTGTGTCATGCCAGCAAATATAAGAGTTGGAACACAAATCATTTATATCTAAACATGTAAGTAATATAATTGGCCTCTCACAAATAATTTAGAAAGGATAAAATCATTCGGTAATCTATAAAAGTTTATATTTATACAATAATAGTGAGCAAAGCTATGCACTAAAAAACATGTCTAAATATGAAATGACAACTACGACAATACTTAATCTAGCCGTGCAGATGCACAGGTCACACTGCTAGTTATATAGAAACAAAACTTTCATACCTAACTCTGCTAGCTAGGACAAAATGCATTAAATGAGTTTCTAGGTGTCGCGAGGAGGATGGATCCAGGCAAGGCTGCTGTGTCGCTTGCCCAACAGCCTCTCTATTACGCTGACATGCCATTAGGACGGGTGTTGATAAGGGTAATTCCTCTTCCAGCGGGCTGCCACGTGCCCGACAAGCCTCACCAAACCATCTGCAGGTTCGACACCTCATCTATGGGAGACTATCTACTCGGTGAGCCGCCACCAGGCAAGTCTTTGCCAACCACACCAGAAACCAGGGGGCGTGTACATTGGTGGGCCGCCACCAGTTTTAACTCGGGCAGGCCCTCAATCATACGTGGCTCGGGATAACTGTCATCTTTTGTCATCACTCCCTCATTTTACTGCGCCCCTCCCCCATGGTGCGGATTGGGTGCGGGACATGGGATTGTGTCCGGGAAACTGATCCACGAACACCTATGGGGCCGGCGGACCGGGCCCCTTTCGGTTCGGCGGGGGGCGGAGGTCGCACGAAGAGCAGATCGAGGCGAGGCACACGAGCAGTTTACCCAGCTTCGGAGCTCTCCGGAGAGATAACACTCCTACTGCTGCTTGTCTGGTTGTATTATCTGGTGTTCTTGCTCTCGAAAGAGAGGGCGTGATGTTTTCTGGGTTACGAATGAATCGAAGCAAACTGTCCGAACCCCCTCTACGTTGCGCATGGGCCTCCTTTTATATGCTAAAGGGGTCACCGACAGGTGGCAACGCAGAGGAGGGTAAAAACGTAAAAAGCGAGGTAGTTGATACAGTTACTTGTACAGTGCACCCTACCTAACCCTGACGGCAGGGGACAAGGGCATTAAATGCCCGTCTGAGTCGCCCGAACAGTGCAGAAAAGGACCATTAGGGGCGCCACCGTTCGCCACGATGGCGATCTTGTCAGCTTCGCATGCCACTGCGCACCGCTGGCTGCACAGCCTCCCGCCACACGCGCTTGGAGAGGCCCCCAGAGCGACACGTTGGTGGATGCGCTGGAGCGTGGGCACAGAGTGGCCGCCTGTCGCGGCAAGCGCCTTGCCGCTGTTTCTATCTTGCCGGGTCCAGAAGCTCGTCGCTCACCAGGCCTCGGGGTACCTTGCTTAGTCTTCCCGGCAAGCTCCTCTTGCCGGGGCCTTGTTGGCTTGCCGGAGCGCGTGGCGCGTCACGGCAAGTTCCTTGGAGCGCCTTGGTTGGCCTTCCCGGCAAGCTCCTCTTGCCGGGGCCTTATCTCCTTAGCTTAAATACTTTGTTCTTGGATGGCTCCAAGGGAACCTTGGGGGATCTTGGCGTTCGCCCGGCAAGCCTTTGCCGTGGGGTGCTGCAACTGCCCGTGCACAAGTTCGGGGTACTAGGGTACCCCTATTCTAGTACACCGACAGGAGCCCCCGGGCCTGGGCCAGACACGGTGCCGAGCGCTGTTGGGCCAGGCCCAAGACAGGGCACGGGCACACGCGGGCTGGGCCACGCCAAATCTTGCTCCGTATCCACCACGCTCTCTCATAACGGCACGCGTTGATTGCGGCATCGTGGGAGAGATTGTGGGTGGTTGTTTATTTGGAAGGCCGAAACGTCCGCCCCGTCCCTCTTTATAAGCAGAGGAAACAGGGGGAGTTCGTTCCCCCTTGCTAGTTGCTGCTACTTCTTCTTCACAAACTCCGCCGCTCCCCCCTTCTTCTCGAAGCCGAGAGAGCAGCGCTCCGCCCCTCATTGCCACCAGCATCACCACGCCGTCGACCTTCCCCACCACCTCCGCCATGGCCCCGAAAGCCGACAAGGGAAAGGGCGTGAAGTTGGCCGAGGCGCAGCGGCTCGCGGCACTGCGGAAGGAGCGGGCGATCTTCACCCCCCAGCTCGGCGTGCAGGAGCTGAGGGAGTACTTCTACCTCTTTTGGGCGATGGAGACGCGTGCGCATCCACGCACGAGGGTACTCCCGGCCGCTGCCTCGGAGTTGGCTCCAAACGGGTACCCATTCTTCGCGCTATTCTTCTATTGCGGGCTCTGCTCGCCCTTCTCGGAGTTCTTGTGTGACATTATGAACACATATGGCTTCCGCCTCCTTGACTTCACCCCCAACGCTGTCCTGACCATGGCAGTTTTCGCACATTTGTGCGAAAACTTTGTCGGAGTCCATCCTAGTGTTGCCCTTTTCCGCCACTACTTCATACCTCGGGTAGAGAGAGGAGAGCCGCTTGCCGGAGGGATTGCTTGGATCTCGAGAGTCGGCAAGAAGGAGGCGTACTTGGAGGGTGAGCTCCACAGCAAGTGGGAGGAGTGGAGAGCGGAGTGGTGCTGGATCGTTGATGAGAATCCGTAGCCCTTCACCGCTGTGCGCCAAACTCCAATAGTGCGCGGCAATGACTGGAGCAACGTGGCCCCGGAAGACGAGAGGCTGAAGATCGCCATCACTAGGATTCTTCGCCTCAGGCTTGCCGGGCTCACCGTAGGTGCTGTCGGGGCAGATTTCCTCCGCCGCCGCATTGCCCCCCTGCAGGAGAGGGGGAGGCCCGCTTGGGAATTCAAGAATTCGGCGGACATCATGAGGCTGCGGCCGGGCCTCAACTACAGCTTCACCGTCTTGGAGCTGGATGCAATGCTCTTGGAGTTATTCAAACGCGACCCCCAGCACCCATTCACACTGCCGAGGGGCGTAGTTCCTTTGTGCAATAACTCTTCGCTTGACCGGATCCGCGCCATGATGCCGTTGTGCGATTCACACGGAATCGTTCCAACTTGGAAAGAGCCTACGGATGACGTTGTACAAGCATTCTTCGATAACTTAGAGGAGGTGCTGGTCCACGCTGACGAGCAGAAGAGCCTCACCCGTGACACCACCGACGAGGAGCTGCAGCGCATCGCCACTAGGGCGGAAGAGGTTGCGGCTGCAGCTGCTGCGGGCGCGTTTGGGTTCACTGTGGAGGAGGCGGAGGCTGCGGAGGCGGCAAACCTTGCCGAGCGCGTGGAGTTCATGGGCGAGGAGGAGGCTGCCAGTTCTGAAGCCGAGCCGAGCGAGGCCGGCGAGGAGGAGGCCGAGCCTTCAGAGAACTTGCCGTAGGCGGAGCCCCCGGCCCCGCCAAGGAGGCGCCTTCGCAGGGCCGGGGACGCAGCGGGGCGGCAGCCAGCTCCACAGCCGCCGAGCAGCGCGACGCGCTCTACCGCGGCAAGCAATGTTGCCGCGGGAGCGCCTCACGCAACAGCGGCAACTGGAGCGGGATCTTCCCGGGCCACCGCCCCCGCCCCCGCCAAGCGAGCAAGGGACCCTACTCCTCCACCTCGCCGCATCGGAGGAGGGCCGGACTTCGATCTTTCCGCGCTCAGCTCCGACGAGGAGGAAGAAGAGTGAGTTTCTTTGGTGCTCTTATAATCCTTCAATCTTGCCGTTTATATCTTGTATCTGACTTGCTCCAATCTGGACTCCTTTCTTTTCAGGACGCTGGCCTAGAGAGCGGCGAAGAGGGCCAAGGCCGCAGTGATCGTCATCGAGGATGACCCCATCGTGTCAGCAGGAGGTGGGTCCGAGACCACCTTGACGGACCCGGCAATCACCCCTCAGAGAAGCCCCCAGCGCAGCCCCCAGCGTAAGTTCATAGTTTAGCCTTCTGCTGCCGGGCGCGCTTGAGTGCTTTTTCCTTTGTTGATATCTTGCTTGTTGACTTGTGCAGGAGCAGAGCAGCCTCATCAGGAGCGCTCGGAAGCTGGTCCCGAAGCGCCACCTGCTTCGACTGCGCCGCCAAGGGAGGAGTCCCCGGCAAGGGAGTGCTCTCCGGCAAGGGGGAACTCTCCGGCAAGGGACGGCACTGCTGATCCTGCGGTGACCGAGGCCGCAACTGCAGATCCCGGCGCAGGTAATCCACTTGCCCAGAAACTTTCCCTTGGGTTCTGCTTCTTTCGTTTTTCCTTTCTTGGATTTTTGATTGATTTTCCTCCCTTCTTCGTTCTTCAGACCCATCTGCAGCTGAGCTAATGGAGACAGAGGGCGCCGGCGAGGAAGGGGCCGGTGTTGACGAGGCCGCCGGCGAGGAGGGCGCCAGGGCTGCCGCCGCAGAAGCCGGCGAGGGGTCGGGCGATCGCACTGACGACCCTGAGGCCGCAGGAGCGCCAGGCGCTGCACCGACCTCCGATCCCTCTGCTGCTTCTGCGGAGCCGGGCTCCGAGGAGCCCCAGCAAGATGCCTACTTGAAGGCCGGTGAAGATATCTTCATCAAGCTACCCTGGGCGTCGAGCTCCAGGGCGCCGGTCGAGGGGGAGACTTTCGACGGGGAGGTGCTCGCCTCTACTGGGCTGTCGTTGGTTGACGCGCCCAGCAGCAGCAGCGGCGAGCCTGAGGAGGAGCAGCTGCTGCGGAAGCTGCTGTCACTCTACCGCACCCGGCAAGCCAAGCTGGCTTCCCGGGAAGCGCTTGTCGTGAAGGCGGGAGTTGACATGGAGAAGCGCGCGGAGGAGCTCCGGGGCCAAAATCAAGAAGCTCTCCGGTCCCTAGCGCAGGAGCGGGAGCGACTTGACGAGGAGCGCACGACCTTTCTTCTCGAGAAGGCCGAGGCTGAGGAGGAGCAAAGGCTGGCCGCCGAGAAGCAGTCCGCGCGGGAAGGTGAACTAGTGCAGCGGAAGGCTAACCTCGACAGCTACGAGGAAGAGCTCGCTGAGCGCAAGCAAGCACTTGGCGGGGCGCTCAAGGAGGCAAAGGACGCTGCGGCAGTTGCAGAGGCCGCCAAGAAAGAGCTGGAGGAGAAGGTGGCGCAGCTGGAGGCCAATATTGGGAAGAGCGGCGAGGAGCTTGCCGCGCTCAAGCGTGAGCGTGAGAAGGATGCTGCCGCCCATGGTGAGCTGCAAGGTCTTCTCACTGAGAGGGGCAAGGAGCTCAGCGCCGCCAAGGATTCCAAAGCAGACCTGGAGTTGAAGCTGGCCACGCTGACGCAGACACTGGAGGCCTCCAAGGAACGAGAGAAGACCTTGTCGGAGAAGGTCAAGGCCGACGCGGCGCTGCTGGAGAGCATTGCAGTTACCGAGAACTCGTTCAGAGACACTATGGAGCACTGGACCGAGGGTCTGGTGAACATTGCCGCAGTCATCAACGAGGAGCTGGTGCAGCTGGGGATGGAGGACTTTGGGTATCCTTTCGACGAGAGTCTTCAACCCAGCGCCAAGCTCAGCCTATTCTTCAATGGCGTGGCGACGGCACTCCGGCGGCTCCGGGAGAGGATCCCGAAGCAGCTGGCCGACGAGTCGCGCAAAATCTGCGCCGGGGTTCTCCAGAAGGTGCTGATGAAGGTAGCATTCCGCAATCCAGGCCTCAGCTTCACCAACGTCCTCAGGTCCTTGCCGCCTGACGCCGATCTGGATGCACTCAAGGCCCTTGTCGCACCCATTGTGGACAAGGTGAGCAAGATCAAGAGAGTCGAGGGCGGACGCATAGATTAGGCCGCCCATTTCTTCTTTTCCCTTGTCGCTGCTAATCATGTTATGAAAACAGTCTGTTAGAGCTGCGACAAGTTATCTTGTAATATAACTTTATTTCTGTTATCAATTGCTATGTTATTTCCTCTACTAGATTCCTTTCTTTGTATGTTCTTACCCTACGCTTCTAGGGAACTTGTCGGCGCAGGCGCCCGAGCCGCGAGCGCTGAGTGCGGAACTTCAGCAGCCTGCTGGCGGTGCTGCTTCCGACAAGAAACCTTGTCGCGACTAGATGCAGCACGCTGAAGTTGTTGAGCGGACTCAAAACAAAGTAAGGGCGCAACTAGCCATGAGTTGGTTCCTCCGCGCACAGGTTTTCCATACAAAGCAGGGTCGTTCGAGGAAGATAACTCAAAAATTTAAAAAGCGATTGCTCAAACTTTGGCAACTTAGCTTTTCTGTCATTTGCTTCCCGGTAAGGCAAGTCTTTGCTTGAACGATGCCTGGCCCATACCACAATCTTCTCCTTCCCCCCCGGCAAACTTGTGTGCGAGAGAACCTTCTTTTCCTTTAAAAGAAAAAGAAAGAAGAGAAAATAATAATATGGAGCTCTTCGGCTCGTTACTGCTTACCGGATGTAGGTGCTGCAGAAAGTGTCAGATAATCGCATGCAAGAAAGGAACTAACGCATGAAATGGACAAGTTGTGCGGAGCACATGGGGTTTTACTTATGCACGGGATCTGCGCCCGGCTTTGTACAAAGGATTACATGCAACAGCGGCAAGACTTGTACAATAGGTGGTTGCCGGAACGGGTTCCGGCAACCGCGCCCTATGGGAAAAACTTACGAAGATGTTCTATGCTCCAGGAGTTGCTCACCGGAATGCCATCTTCGGTCTCAAGGCGGACAGCGCCAGGCCTTGTGACTCGTCTCACCCGATAAGGGCCTTCCCACTTCGGCATCAACTTGTTGGAATTCTTGGCGGACTGAACGCGCCGAAGAACAAGGTCGCCTTCCTCGAAGCTTCTGGCTTTAACTTTGCGGCTATGATAGCGGCGCAAAGCTTGCTGGTATCGAGCAGCTCGTACAGCATCCTGAAGACGATCTTCCTCAAGGAGCAGCACGTCGTCTTGCCGCAGCTGTTCTTGCTCAAGCTCATCATAAGCAAGCACTCGAGGTGATCTGTATACGAGTTCCGTGGGGAGAACTGCCTCTGCTCCATAGACTAGAGCGAAAGGTGTCTGGCCAGTGGCTCGATTTGGCATCGTTCTGATCGACCAAAGAACCACCGGCAGCTCCTCGATCCAGTTCCTTCCGCACCTGTGCAGCCTGTCGAAAGTTCTGGTCTTGAGCCCGCGCAGAACTTCAGTATTTGCCCTCTCTGCTTGACCGTTGCTTCTTGGATGAGCAACAGAAGCGAAGAAGACCTTGGCGCCAAGGTCTTGGACGTACTTCATGAAGGTGCGGCTCGTGAATTGCTTGCCATTATCGGTGATGATCCTATTAGGGATCCCGAAACGGCAAACAATTGACCTGAAGAACTTGACTGCTGACTGTGCTGTCACCTTCCTCACTGGCTGCACTTCTGGCCACTTTGTGAACTTGTCGATTGCGACGTACAAGTACTCAAAGCCCCCGACATCTCGGGGGAAGGGGCCGAGGATATCGAGCCCCCAGACCGAAAATGGCCAGGATAAAGGGATCGTCTGGAGAGCTTGAGCTGGCTGGTGTATCTGTTTGGAGTGGAACTGGCATGCTTCACACTTGGTTACTTGTGCAGTTGCATCCTGGAGGGCTGTCGGCCAAAAGAAACCTTGTCGGAAAGCTTTGCCGGCAAGTGCTCTTGCGCCAATGTGGTGGCCACATATGCCTCCATGTATCTCCGCCAACAACTTTTGTCCATCTTCCCGGTGAATACACTTCAATTTCACACCGTGGAGTCTTCTTCTGTACAGTATGCTATCGACAAACTGGTACATACTTGACTGCTGGGCTACTCTTTCCGCTTCTTCTTGTTCTTCGGGAAGCTCTCCTGTCTGAAGGAAGTGGACAATCTGCTGTGCCCATGCTGGAGATTGTGGCTCGACAACAAGGACTAAAGGCGCATCTGCTGCTGCGGGAACATCCGCTTCCACGGCAAGGACTCGTGGTCCTGCCGGAGCTTGATGTTTCCCGGCAAGCTTGCCGGAGCAAAACTTGTCGGCAGCGTCTGCTTCAACGGAACAAACCATAAGGCTTGCCGGAGCAGACTGCCCCTCAGACTCCTTGGTGTTGATCTTGGGGACTTTCTTGGCGGCGGCTTCGGGGAGCTCTGCTGGAAAGTAGTCACCAGAAACCAACTTCCTCTTCTTGCTTTGTCCAGTTGATGGTGTTACGGATGGTTGAGTCAACTTAAGCACAAAGATCCCTGGTTCCACAGGTAACTTTAGTGCGGCGCACTTTGACAGGCCATCAGCAATATCATTCTGAGCTCTTGGGATATGCTCCATTTGTAGGCCGTCAAAGTGCTCTTCTAGCTTCCTCACTTCATCAACATACGCTTCCATCAACGGACTCTGGTAGTTCTTGTTCACTTGTCGGACGACAAGCTGTGAGTCACCCCTGACAATGAGCTTCTTGATCCCAAGGTCTGCTGCGATTCTGAGACCGGCAAGCAATCCTTCATACTCTGCAGTATTGTTGGTTGCTTGCTCTTTGGGAAAGTGTATCTGGACTACGTACTTGAGGTGCTCTCCGGTGGGTGCGACAAGCAGCATGCCTGCACCGACGCCTTGCAGCGAGAAGGCACCATCAAAGTACATCAGCCACTCTTTGCTTGCCTCCTTGACGGGGATGCTCGTTTCTGAAATTTCTTCATCTGGGGTTGGCGTCCACTCTGCTATGAACTCTGCCAATGCTCTGCTTTGGATAGTTGAAGTGCTCTCAAACTTGAGGCCAAAGCTTGAAAGATCCAGCGCCCACTCGACAATCCTGCCCGTTGCTTCTGGATTTTGCAGTATCCTCTTCAGCGGAAAGCGAGTGACGACTGTGATCTCATGTGCTTGGAAGTAATGGCGCAACTTTCTCGAGGCCATGAGGAGGCCGAAAAGCAACTTCTGCACACCAGAGTACCTTGATCTAGCCCCCTGCAGGAGAGAACTGACAAAGTAAACTGGGCGCTGCACCATTCTCCTTGGCATCTTATCATGTTCCTGCGCAAACCCATGTTTGTCGGGACCAGAGCTTGTCGGCGAAGCCCCCTGCTTGTCGCTGGATGGATCTGCCGTGGTTGCTGGCTCATCATCCGCCTCTCTTTCCGCCACTAACACAGCACTAACCACTTGATTGGTTGCCGCTATATACAGCAACAACTTCTCTTGCGGCTTAGGTGCGACAAGCGTTGGAGTGGAGGACAGGTATTTCTTCAAGTCCTGCAGCGCAGCCTCCACTTCCGGAGTCCATTTCATTGGACCTGCCTTTTTCAAAATTTTGAAAAATGGCAGGGCGCGCTTAGCAGATCTAGAGATAAACCTGCTGAGAGCAGCCACGCAACCGGCAAGCCTTCGTACATCCTTGACGCGCTTTGGTGCTTCGACCTGCTCAATGGCTTTGATCTTGTCGGGATTGGCTTCAATTCCTCACTGAGACACGAAGAACCCGAGAAGCTTGCCGGAAGGGACTCCAAACACGCACTTCTCGGGGTTAAGCTTGAGGTTGATCTTGCGCAGATTTGCAAATGTCTCGTCTAAATCTTGAATCAAGGTCGCTTTGTTCTTGCTCTTGACCACTATGTCATCCATGTAAGCTTCCACATTTCTATGCATTTGCGGCTCAAAAGCATGGTGGACTACCCTTGCGAATGTTGAACCAGCATTCTTCAAACCGAAAGGCATCCGTACGAAGTAGTACGTGCCACACGGGGTGATAAATGCGGTTTTCTCTTCATCTTCTTCTGCCATGAAGATCTGATGGTATCCTGAGTATGCATTAAGAAATGAAAGCAAATCACATCCGGCTGTGGAGTCAACAATCTGGTCAATACGCGGCAAGGGAAATGGGTCTTTGGGACAAGCTTTATTAACATCAGTGAAGTCAATACAAAGTCTCCATTTCCCATTAGCCTTGCGCACAACAATGGGATTGGCCAACCACGTGGGATGGAGTACTCCTCTGACAAGGCCTGCTGCTTCCAACTTCTTGATTTCTTCTGCGATGAATTCTTGGCGCTCTACTGCCTACTTCCTGACTCTCTGCTTGACGGTCCGCGCATGAGGACATACGGCAAGGTGGTGCTCAATTACTTTCCTAGGAACACCGGGGATATCAGACGGTTGCCACACAAACACGTCGACATTCGCCCGCAGGAAAGCAACGAGCGCGCTTTCCTATTTGGGGTCAAGAGTGACACTGATGGTGAAGGTACCACCAGCGCCATCCTCCTTGGCGGAAACCTTCTTGGTTTCAGGTGGAGCTTCCATTGCCTTCTTTCGCTTGCCGGTGGAGCTCGATGGTGCATCCTCGACGGTAGCGCAGCACTCCGAAGAGGTGCGCTTGCCAGAGTGGGCATCAGAGCTCTTGCCGGACTTGGTCTTCTTCTTCCCCCCGGGAGCTTCAGCGGCGAGTATCTTGCGTTCTGCTGCGGCTGCTGCTTCCCGGTAGATCTTGTCGGCACAGATAAGAGCATCCTTCTTGTCGCCAGGGACAGAGATGACACTTATTGGGCCTGGCATTTTCAGTATGTTGTACGCATAGTGAGAGGCTGCCATGAACTTGGCGAGTGCCGGACGGCCAAGGATTCCATTGTAAGGTAATGGAAAGTCGGCAACATCAAACGTGACCCTCTCAGTCCTGAAGTTCAGCTCGTTGCCAAATGTTACCGGCAACGTGATCTTTCCCTTTGCCTTGCTCCTTCCCGGGTTGATTCCTTGAAATGTGTCGGTCTCTTCGAGCTCGCTGTCAGGGATCTGGAGTTTCTAGAGCACCGCGGAGGAGATCAGGTTCAAGCCGGCCCCGCCGTCAACTAGCATCTTAGTGACCTTGAGGTTGCGGATTGTTGGTGAAACCAACATCGGCAAGCACCCGATCGCAGTTATGCGATCCGGGTGGTCCTCAATATCAAAGATGATAGGCGTGCCGGACCATTTCAGAGGCTTGCGTGACTCGACGGGTGGTTCTGCTGCATTAACTTCCCGCACCCACTGCTTGAGCTGGCGGTGCGAGGCATGCAGAGAAGCACCACCGTCAATGCACAGGACCTCTGTGGCTTTCTGGAACTCCTGGTCATCAGTCTCCTCATCATCCATATCTTCATCGTCGTCGTCATCTTCATCCTTGTCGTGGCCGCGAGGAGGTCTGTCTCCTTGTCGCTGCTTGGCCTTGCCGCGGCGTCCTCCTCGGCCGGGACGTTTCTTGCCGGATCCACCAGCTCCTTCCTGGGCCTTCTCCTTGTCGCGCCGCTCGTATTCAGCTTTCTGTTGCTCAACAAGCTGTTCGACTTTCTTACAGTTCTGGAGATCATGGCCCTTGGTGCGGTGGATCTTGCAATATTGCTTGTTGGGGCAGTCCTGCTTGTCGGCGACCGCTGCCTCCGCGGCAACCTCCTTACCGGAGTCACCATCTTTGGCTTCCTTGGCGCCGCCACCGTTGCCGGACTGCTCAACAACTAGCACTTCTTTGCCTTTCCTCCTTCTGTTGTTCCGCCGCCGGTTTTTCCTTGTCGGGGCAGCATCTTCACTGTCAGACCCCCCCGCTCCTATATTTTCTTCGGGGAGTCTCCTCCCTTCCTCAGCACGCGCATACTTGTCGGCCAGTGCATATAACTCACTGACGTCCCTGATCTTGCACATCGCCATTTCCTCCCGCATCCTGCGGTTCCGCATGTTCTGATGGAACACGCTGATCACCGCGGTAGGGTGGACGTCTGGGATGTTGTGCTGCACACTACTGAATCTCTGAATGTACTTGCGTAGGGGCTCTCCTTCCTTCTGGGCGAGCAGATGAAGATCACTCTCCTGGACATGAGGCTTGTGTCCACCTGTAAAGGCGCCGACAAACTGATGGCACAGATCGGCCCAAGAGGATATGGAGTTGTCCGGCAAGTGCATGAGCCAGGATCTGACATTGAGCTTGAGCACCAGCGGGAAGTAGTTGGCAAGGATCTTGTCATCTCGTCCCCCAGCAGCTTGCACCGCAATGGTGTAGATGCTGAGGAACTCTCACGGATGCGTCTTGCCGTCGTACTTCTCCGGTACGTCTGGCTTGAAGTTCTTTGTGCTGGGCCACTGGACTTGCCGCAACTCATGAGTGAACGCAGGACAACCTACCGCGTACGGCAGACCGCCTGGTTCCCCTGGCGCATGCATGTCAATAGAGGGCCCATCGCGCTTGTCGGATTGACGTCGCGCTTCTCTTCGGCGCTCGATGCGGGTTCGAGCGTCTTCTTGTTGTCGATCATGAAGAACTTGGCGCTGATCGCGACGAGCTCGTGGATCCGACGATGCAGTGGAGTCGCTGTCGAGGTGGATCCGGCGAGTCGGCGATCTTGGCCTTCGGGGCGGTGATTGCATGGTAGTTGCACCTCCGCCCGTTTCGTCGCCACCGGCTCGCGTCTGGCAGCCCTGCCGCGGCGGCGACGCGCTCGGCCGCCGTGGAGTGTCGCCGTTGGCATAGCCGATGAGACTCTGAATGGTGGCTCTCCGTTCGTCGATCTTGTCCGACGTCGGAGGGTAATCTAGGAGAAGTTGAGCTCGCGCCAAAGCTTCTGCTGGAGTGGTGGGTAGCAGTGGCGGACGGCGCGAGGAGCGGGACGTGCTCGAACTTCTAACTATGTTAGAAGGAGCAGTATCCCGTCCAGGCGACCGCGCCCTGCTCGTGCCAGCACGCTGGCGTGCATGCTGGTCTTGAGCGCCCCGAGATCCACCAGCTTGGTCTTGGCCTATCATGCGAATGGCACTGCTAGTGCCATGACGCTGTTGATCTTGCGCCTCCTGAGAGTGCCGTGGAACATGTACAGTCGCCGAGGTTTGTGCAACCTTGTTCTTGGACCTGGCGGCATCATGCGCTTCCTCGTCGACGTCCTTTCTTCCGCCGGCGTCCATCCCACCACTCGTTTGCTCCAACGGTGGCGGAAGTGACGTGGACGGAGCGGATGCCGCCGAAGTCTTCTTCTTCGGTGGCATGTTGATGAAGGGAATAAAGATCTAGCTCGTGTGAACGCCGGATCAGGTTCACGCAATCTCGACACCCCCCTCCCTGGCATGCCAAAGATGTCGGGGAAACTAATCCACGAACACCTATGGG